>NC_133661.1:12778661-12808978 GCF_037893015.1 Macrotis lagotis
ATCTCATTAATAGAAAAGAAAAAGAAAATCACATTTTTTTCCCCAAGTGGAAGAGAGAGTAAGTATACAGACATTTCCCCAGGGCGCTTGGACCCCCCTGAACAGAAAATGACCATGATCCCACTTTGTTTAATAAAGGTGATTTGACTCCTTTTGCAATTAGTCTCTCACCTTCATCTTCTGTTCACAGTTGCCAGAGTTTCCTAAAGAGCAGCTTTGGTTGTGCCTCCCTCCCATCCCCACCTTCTGTGGCTCCCTATGACCTGTGCAGAGTTTATGGATGGCACCACTTTTATGTATTTTAAAAGACTCCTCCTCAGATAGTAATATTAATAAAAACTGACATTTATCTAGCCAGACACTGAATTAAGTGCTTGGCAGATAGGATCTCATTGGAACATCCAATGACCCTCACAATCGGGGCTGCTATTATCCCTATTTCACAGATGAGACAAACAGTGATAGAATGATGATAATAAGCATCACTTGTCCAAGATCACCCAGCAGGTGAGTGTCTTGAGGCCAGATTTGACTTGGGTCCTCCTGACTCCATGGAGCCTCCCTCTTTCTGCCTCCTACTCCATACTAAGATTCTCTGCATCCTTCAATCCCACCTTCTTCCTGATGGCTTTCCTGGTTCCTGCAGCTGCTCACACTCTCTTCCTCTCTTGATGACCCTGACTTCATTTTTTTGTTTGTTTTTTGCAAGACAACGGGGTTAAGTGACTTGGCCAAGTCACTAGTAATTATTATATACCTGAGACAGGATTTGAACTCAGCTCCTCCTGCCTCCAGGGCTGGTGTTCTATCCACTGCGCCTCCTCGCTGCCCCCTTGACTTCATTTTGTGCATGTTCTGTCCGCTCCATTCCAGTACTCACTGACCTCTACATTACTATAAACTACTCCCAGAGCTCCTTCAGGGGAAGAACGTTCAGGTCATGGGCTATTTTTTGTGGTTGTTTGTTTTAATCCACTTTACCTTGCACAAGGTCCAACATATGTTGAATGCTTAATAAAAGGATTGACTGAAGAGACTGTCAGATTAAAGTATTCCTGGAATTGGAAAGGATCCTAGTCTGACCCCTAATTTTACAGATGAAGAAACTGAGGCCAAGAGAGGTCATAAGATAAGCATATGGGAGGGGTTTCGAAGGCATTCTAGACTATACCTCTAATTTATTACAATTAAGGACAACGAGGCTCAGGGAGGTTATATTACTTGTCAAAAGTAATACAGTCAGAAAGCATCAGAGGCAGGATTTGAATCCAGAACTTTGGTGACTTTGGGTCAGTCATTTTCCTTCCCAGACCTTCCTCACCTGTCAAATGAAGGACTTGGAAGATAAGACTGTAACCTCTGCTATGTCTTTCAGCTCAAAGTCTCATGTTCTCACTTTTCCAAAAGTGGCAGAAATATTAAATACTGACCTTCTGGGTGACGCAGATGGGTAAACATTGGCTGGAAGGTGCTAGCTAAAGTGCTTAAGAAGCTTATGCAACATTTGAAAGGGCTGGTTTTGTCCTGCTTCCAGAGGATAGAAAACCATTGACCCTGGCTGCCTGGAAGAAGAAAATGATCCAGTTTGGCCAGTATCCTCTGGACCCCTACTGTGTGCAGAATGAATATAGAGTTGAAATAAGACGTTCTGGATTCTGTGGAGGGAATGGACTGGCAGGGGTGGGGCATTGGGGGGGGGTTGAGGGACTTGTGCAAAAGGTGAGAATTGATTTGAGTCTTAATGGGTGCTATAGGGGAGAGTAGGGTGAGCACTGAGAACCAGTCAGGGCAAAGGCATGGAGATGGCATGTGATTTCATTGGTCCAACGAGGTCTTTGGAGTAGGTGGTCCTTCCAGCTCTGCCCTTTATCAATCTCCTTATGTCCCCCCAAGGGATGCGTAGGTTTTCTTCTAATATTTGTTTCTCTAAAACTATTTAATTTTTTAAAATTTCCCATTATATCCCTTCCCTCCTGCTTTTTTTTTTTTACCTACCAAATCCTCCCTTGTAACTCAGAATCACAAAGAGAGGGATGGAAAAAGCACTTTGGCAAAACTACCCAACAGAGTAACTGAACCCCTTAGTGATTTACTGCATAGGCATTCAAGGAGAAGGCTGAAGGGGAAAATTCTAGGTATAATTCAGTGCAGTAAGCATCTACTATGCACCCGGTCTAGGTGCTGTGGTACAAATACAAATACAATGCTAAAAATGAGGGAAGTCTTCACAGAACAGGTGACCTCCGAATTGAGTCTAGAAGGGAATGGAAGTGGAGAAGGGAAGTCATTCCAGACCTGGGGATGGGCTGTCCCTACAAAGGGAGAGAGTAAGTAATTGCAATGGCGTGTTTCTTGTTCAGCTGGACTGGAGCATGGAATATAGTTTGAGGAAAAGTAGTAAGATAAGGCTGAAAAGGTCTTACAGAAGTTCAGAATCCAAGGAGACGGTTTGGCCCAATTTATCACTGAACAAGATTCCCTTCCTTAGCTTGAGATTATCTAATGGCGATCCATGGAAGCCCACAAGTGCTCTCTGCTGTTAGGAAGTTTGGCCTGAGAGTGAGATTCTTTGCCTCTTTTGCTCACTGTGCCTACTCTGGCCCCCTGGGGCTCAAAACAATAAGTCTAATTTCTCTTCTCCATGAAGCCTTTCTGATTCTTGAAGAAAGCTCCCATTGTTCCATGAATCTTCTCTCTAAGCTAAACATCCCCTTAATAAATCCAAGGTAATTTGGCCTAGAGCTGCCTCACCAGACTTCCTCTGGTGAGGAACTCAAGACCCATCAATCAGTCAGCCAATATTCCTTAAGTGCATATATTCTGCTAATGCTAAGGGCACAAACCCATGACATGAAGAACCGTTCTGGGGGTGGCCCAATCCCGCCGTCTAGTGGTGTCAAAAATTCAGAGATCTGAATTTCAAGTGATTTTTTATTTTTTACTTTATTCAGGAAGCGATAGAGATTTCTGAGCATGGAGATGTGAACAGATTCATTTCTTTGTAACAGAAAAAAGGGGTTTTGGGAGTGAAGAGGGAAAATCCCAGAATCCCTGATTGCCACTTTCTCCTACCTATTCCTACTACCTTCCTTCCCAAAATGACCTCATTTATTATGTATATTCTCCTCATACATATGGATTTGTGTATTTGTTTTCTCCTTCACAGTAATGAAACCCTTTGAGAGAAGGCACTATCTTTCATTTTTGTCTGGTTTAAAGCTGGCTCTTAATAAACACATTGATTGATTGAGTTTTTTGGGGGGGAGTCAATATAATTCCCTGTGTTTTCCCTTTAATAACTCTATTTTTTTCTTTCTTGAAAGGCAGAAAACAAACCTAAAAGGATTAGCACGATTTGATGCCCCTTGTTTCTCTTTTCCTGCAGCTTTTTGGAGACTGGGAAGCTCATCTGCGGAGGATCATGAAGATGATAGCTGGGGGTGGCCTGTCCATCACAGGTTCCCACAACATGTGCGGAGACTATCTCTATAGTGGGCATACTGTCATGTTAACCATGACTTACTTATTTATCAAAGAGTGTAAGTCCAAAGCTACTTCTCTTTCTAGTTGGGTCCCTTTTGAACTGACTTTATATACCTGAGATTTGGGAAAGTCTGAGACTGGTGTCCAGGTTGTATCTTGACAACCCAATGCTCACTTCCCCATGGGAACTTTTATTTCCCAAAGTATCACCCTCCCTGCTGCAATGGATGGAGGTGAGGAATAGATGGGGAAAGCAAGCAACAAATCTATTATCCCTAGGGCTGCTGGCATGGGAGATGTAGAGAGAAACATGTATCAAGCCCGATCATCTCCTTTTCTGGTTAAAAAAGAGAACAATTGGATCCACAGGGAGAGAGCAGCCCAGTCTAACCATGAGCTTTGTGGAAGAGCTGACCCTAATTGATATCCATTTGTGAATAGGCTTTGCTGTTGGGACTATACTGGATGAAACCTAATTCTATTTGTACTGACACTCAGATTTATTCAACATTTGCCTTAGACATGGCAGACAATGACCTCTAATGCTCAGTCATTGCAAGTTGAATTACATTTCATCAGCACATCCCCTAATTGCAAAGCCTAATTATGAATGAAGGATGGGGATGATTATGGTCATTTCTTCCAGATGCTAAGGGACAGAATTAGGTTGTGCTGCTTGCTCCCCTTGGGCACTGTCTCTCTTTTTATAAATGAGAATTAGCAAATCAACCAATAGCGTGGAGCATAGAGAACATGGTAGAATTCATGGCTAATGAGTATCTAAATATGTTCTAGGCCTTTGAATGCCCAAGAGAGTGGTTCTTGTTGCATCCTAGAGCTGGTAGGAGATACAGAGCTTCTTGAACCAGGGAGAGACAAGTACATGCTGCAGAACTATTGGATTGATCAACTTGTAGAGTGGGTTAGAGAGGAGGAGGCTTGACCCAGACATTGGTTTGGGGACTATTGCAATAACCTAAATAGATCTGTAAAATGGCAATAATGATGCTCATAAAGTCCTTTGCACATAATATTCATTCATTCATTCATTCATACTTCATGGGATAATTGGAATGTAGATTTAGATCTGGAAGAGTCCATGACCTCTTCATTTTGCACATAAGGGCTGTAGGCCACAGGGATTGAATGAGAGCTGCCATTACATGAAAGGAGAGAAAAGGAAAAATGCTGGAGATGTTGAGGTTGTGCCACCTTGAGCAGAAAGGCAAAAAGAGTCAAGGATACTTCCCAAGGTGCCACCATGGTCTCCCGAGGGATGAGGTGGTTCTCAACACAAACATGGAGACTTGGAGGAGGACAGGGACACTTCATCAGGGACACTCGAGTCTCTCTCTACAATCTTTGATGATAGAGCAGCTCCGAGCTGCTTGGTCCTTGTCAACATCTGTAAAAGATCATTGCCCAGAGCCATGGGTATCGACGTCTGCACAGAACATTGGCTCCAAAGTGTAGTTAAAGGCAATCCAATTAGTTTTATTTGGGTATGAGGAAAGGCAATTCAATTACTTTTATTCGAGTATGAGGAAAATTAATTAACTGTCCATGGTAGGGCCTAAATGGAGTCACGGCAGCAACTCTCCTTGTTTGATCAAACCCAGATAACAATTTAAAGACTTCGATTGAAACAGTTAATCTGAACATGCAACAGGGAAAATGAAAGGGGTGTTTGAGTTTAAGTCAAAGAGTAAGGTCAGTGCTCCCTTTTTCTCTTTGACCCCCAATTTCCTCAAACCTATAAAATATCCATTAATAATAAACATTAATTTTGGTCTTCATGTGTGCCAGCCACTTAACTAAGTACTAGAACAATGAAACATTTTGTAATATTGTAGAGCCAGGACTATAAGGGACCCAAAAACCATCAAACCCCAAACCCCACCATTTTATGGAAAAGGAAACTGATGATCGAGAAATTCTGTAGAGCAAAAATCCAGAGGTGTGCAAGTCCTCCCGTTCCAAATCTAATGATCTTTTCAATCACAAAGGAGAGCTCCAGAGAGCAAAATGGAAAAAGACCTTGATGTCAGGCAAGTCATAGTTTGTATGTCTGAAGCAGTTTCCTAGGGAAGATGAGCACTGACTGAAGAGTGGAGTGGAGAATCCCAAGATTCAGCTTCAAATCCCAGGCCTGCCTCTGGAACCTTGGGAATGGCCCTCCCTCTTCTAGGTCTTCATCAGGCAAATGAGGAGGTTGTACCAGATGACACTGAAGGTTCAACCTCTAGCTATAATATTAACAGCAACAGTAGTGATGATAACGATGATGTTGATGACTGCATGATAGCTAGCACTGTGAAATGACCTCTCTCTCCTTAAGTCCTCACAACAGCTCTGGGAGACCAGTAATATTTTTACTCTCATTTTATCAGGAGAGGGGATTGAGGATCAGTCAAATGACTTGTCAGTGGTCACACAGTTAATAGATATCGGAGACATTTCAAACAAGGGTTATCCCCATCCAGGTCCAGTCTGTCTGCTGCAACATTCTGATGACTAAAATATATCTAGAGATCTTAACTTTTTTTTTGCCATGGATCCCTTTGACAATCTAGTAAAATCTGCAGACTCTTCCTTAGAATAGGGTTTTGTTGCCTTTCTTCATAAGAATGAAGTGTTATATTTTAGAGATGTAATATTAAGATACAATTTTTTCTCATTCAATTTGATGGGCACCAAAAATGTATCTGTGGATTCCAGGTTAAGAGCTCTTATAAAGTGGGAATTACTTTGGTGTCTGTATATTTGCTTTGGATGGAATGACCTCTAAGATCCCTTCCAGCAATATAGCTATGACCCTAAGATTCCATAAATAACATTTTTTTTTTCTGAGCTGAAGTATAGATAAGCTAGGGGAGAAGGAAGGTGTGACCCCATTGGGTTTGGGTTCCATGATTATTCTCAAACTTGATTCGATTATCACTGTGGGACTGTTTTTGGACCTTGTGACTGTGGGAGCTTTCTGCTCATTCCAGATTCCCCTCGGCGACTTTGGTGGTACCATTGGCTCTGCTGGATTCTCAGCTTCTCTGGGGTCTTCTGTATCCTCTTGGCACATGAACACTACACTGTAGACGTCGTGGTGGCTTACTACATCACCACCAGACTTTTCTGGTGGTATCACACAATGGCTAATCAGCAAGTAAGTCATGATTCATCCCTGACCCAATCCTTTCTCCAATTTCTATTCTTCTGATCTTGGTTTAGTGCCTCTTGAGGTTCTTAAAGTCTAGAAGATATTTCCCTTAAAAGAGAATCACAAAAAATAGGAAGTGGATGGTGTGGTCGAAAGGACATTGGTCTTGGCTTAAGGAGATCTGGATTTCAGACCCAGCTTAGTTGATCATTCACTGTCTGACCCTCCCCCTGCCATTTTTCTTTTATTTGGACCCTAGTCTTCTCCAGTGCCATAGTGGAAAGAATGTTGGCTTGAGAGGTAGATGACTTGGTTTCCTACTGCAGCTCTGGCTCTACCTGGGTGACTTTGGGTAAACCCTTCCCTTCCTAGACTCCTTTTTTCCTTATTTATTAAATGAGATTGTTAGACTAGATGGCTAATACTTAATAAATATTTGATGGCTTCTAGCTCCAAAACGAGACTTCTATGAACTGTGATATGAGGAAATTAGAGATGGATTTCCTCTGAATTTCCTTCTGGTTCTGATAGATTTTTCATGGTTCCCAAGATAGATTTTTCATGGTTCTTGGGGCAGGGTACCTTGTCTCAGGGAAGGGATCATGCCAAAACTCTTTGTTTTTTGTTCCCCCCCCCCCCATCCCCTGGGGATTTCTTTTTTTTGTTTGTTTTTTGCAAGGAAATGGGGTTAAGTGACTTGCCCAAGGTCACAGAGTTAGGTCATTATTAAGTGTCCATGGCTGGATTTGAACTCAGGTCCTCCAGACTTCAGGACTAGTGGTCTGTCCACTGTGCCACCTGGCTATGTTCCTCCCCACCCCCCACCCCCCGTAGGATTTCTAGACATGAGGCTTGATATAAGAAATCACTTCTCTTCCAAAAGTCACATCTTATACCCCCTTGTCTATGAAAGTGGTTTTTTGAGACTTCTTAACTTTTTTTTTGCAGTCTTAGACTTTTTCAACTTCAAGGAAGCCCTATTGCTTAGAGGGCTGGTGTACTATTTCTTGCCAGTCACTGAAAGAATTATTGTGACTTCCTTGATGCTCCCCTTGCTTTGGCTGGTTGGTTGTCCCAAACAAGTTCTGTGCCTGTGGATCTTTCAGGATGGGGACTAGAAGTAAAGAACTAAGCTAAGAAAACTAGACAATGAAGTCTAGACTAGTTAGGAACTAGACAATTTGCATTTCTGCCCCTGATCATGTCCTTCTTTGTTATTTCAGGTGCTAAAAGAAGCTTCCCAAATGAACCTCCTGGCGAGAGTATGGTGGTATAAGCCCTTCCAGTACTTTGAAAAGAATGTCCAAGGAATTGTACCTCGATCTTATCACTGGCCTTTCCCCTGGCCCGTGGTCCACCTCAGTAGACAAGTGAAATACAGTCGGTTGGTGAATGACACATAACAGCTGTTCAAAGTTGGGGAAGAGCTGTCCAAAGTACTAAGAACTCCATGAGAGAAATCGCCATAAAATCAAGCCTCCCTAATCCTTTGATCTTTCAACAGTTACCTTGACTTAACCTAGTGAGTTACCTGGTCAGCACTGTGATCTTTTTTTTTTTCTCTCCAAAGGACCTGCGTTGGACCACAATAAAGAGAACTTAACTTATGATGCACTGTATGCATTTCTTGTGGATCGGTTGGGGATTTACATAGCCCATGACCATGCTCCTTTGTATATGATGCAGCAGCATAAACATAAGCTTTTATATCCTCAGTTCTGGTCTTTCCAGCCCCGCCTGGAAATAAAGCGTATTATTTTCTTGGGAAAACATACTTTTCATATCTCTTTGCCCCAAAGATTGGGCTGTAAGCCATTTTCTAGCAAACGTCTATATGAAGGTTTCTAAGCACCTGAACGGAATTCCATTCAGAGCTCTTTCTACCTGTTGCGCTGATAGTCAAGTGAAAAAAAATAAAAGGTAGATGCGGAAAGGTTTGGTAAATTTTGATTTTGTAAAAATCAGCAGTGATGGTGTCAAAAAAAGTGCAAAAAAAAAAACTACCACAGATTCTGTTGTAAAGTGATTTTCTAAGTATTTCCTAACTTTATTTTTCAAGATGACTATGAAATCTAAATTTAAAGATTTTTACATGTCAGAGAGAAGAGAGTGAATACTTAAAAATGCTTCTTGGCAGAAAGATTTGTCCATGTTTCTAGTGCCTTTCTTGTCTTGATTGTATGGTCAGTAGGCGATCTTAAATGTTTTTATTTGAAATAAAAGTATTCCACAAAGCCACGATGATGTGTATACATGACTCAATTTTGCATCTCTAGCTAAAATGAATCAGTCTCCTTTCCAGTGTTGAAATTGCTATAGATTGAAGACTAGGGAAGGGACACATTCTCGTGTCTGGTCCGGTTCACCTGTTGTGACCAGGTGACAGGGACTTATCTCCCATGAATTCTCATATTGTCTCCTTGGTAGCTGGATTTTAAAGAGGTCATAAGACAGCCATGAATCCATTCCTTTTTTCTAGGAAGGGGTTGCAGATGATCTCGATTGCAAACTTGAATGTTACGAATCAGTATGCCCCTCCTCCTGACCATGCGGTTGGCCAAATAATGACAATGACAAAAAAGAGAGAGAGAGAGAGAGGTGTATTTCTTTAAAATATATTTGTGCAGAAACTGCATGTAATTCCAAGTCTCCCTCTGGCCAGACACTGGTTTGGGGAGGTATTCTATCCTATCCTTCCCAACGTGCAGAACAAACTTGTTTTTTAAGAATGAAGAAGTCTATATATCCATTCTGTATTTTACGTGCAGCAGAATTATCTTCTGTAGGGTTTTTTTTTGTGTATTCACAAGGTGATATTTGTATTGTAAAACAATAATGGTGAAGGAAATAAAGGCTTTTAAAAAACCTGTCGTTTGCTCTTTCATTTCTGAAAGTTTTATCTCTCGCAGAGGGAGAATGACTTCTGATGGGGTGTTGAAGTTAATCTCCCCCCCCCACAATTGATATTTTACTGAGGCTACTCTCAATTTTGAATATACAGCGAAAAATTTTTGTTTCTATTTTCTAAAAGCTGAAACCATTTTCTGGCATTCTCTGTCTCTCCATATTCCAGAACTGGAAAACAAAGTGGTTAAGAAAAGTCATCTTGATACCTTGGCTGACCCTGACAAATGTGGGTGACATTCCTTACCTGTGTCCACCACCTGTCTACTGAGAAGAAAGAGTTGTGTACCAACATCAGTCATCTGGAAACAATAGGGTGACACACTGGGAAAATTTTAGACTTGAAGTCATAGAACCAGAGGTCAAATCCCAACTCAATCACATGCTACTTGTATGTCAGTGGCCAAATCACTTCACTTCTTTGGGTCTCAAGTTTCTTTTTTTATAAAATGAAGAGTTTGGATTAAGTGTCCTTTGATAACTATTCTTTTTAAAATGAGGGAAAGTAGTCTGGGGGTTAAAAATGGGAAGATGGTTGTTATTTCAAACCTACTGTTGTACATAAAGATGTTATAATGAATAGTAAGTAATGAGCTGACCTAATTGTTAGGATGCTCTAGGTTCAAGAGTGATCTTTGGGTCTACTAAAATCTTCCTTGGATGACTTATAGAAATATAGATGCGACTCTGGCTTCTTGAAGACTCAGCCCCCGGTGTATGTTCTCTGGCTGGTCATATTAAGCATGGAAAACTTTCAGGATGGGTGGGACTAGTGATAAGCTGTAGGTAAGTTCATTGACTGTCATCTAAATCATAGAAGCTTATGAGACTGAGTCCCCAGGTCACTGAAGTCATCGAAGCTTGATGCTGCACAGAGGTAAGTAAATAAAGCAGAAAACCTTAACTTTATTTGTGTGGGAAGGGGAGGGAGGGGAGGAAGAAAGAAGGGGTTATCCATGGATCTATTATTGCTTCATTCTGGGTTTTTTTTTAATTTTCTGTCCCCAGTTATCTCCAGTAAATGGGCAATTTTCTGAATCTACAAAAAATGATAATATGCCTATGTGAGTTCGCTGCTAATGGTCATCTGTCAGCCTTAACTTTCTGTATGGATTTGCCATTTGGAATTTATTCAGTAGATTTTCAGAAAAGTAATTGATGTCTTCTCCCCTCCATCCCCCATAGCTAGGAATAATTCAACTTTCCTAATAATTCGTGGAATAGCTTTGGTCTTAAATCACTAACATGGGAGGATTAGTAAATGGGGCATTGGAAGGCAAGGAAATGGGCATTTAAAATGAGGGACTAGTAGGGAAAGAAAGAAAATGTTTTCTTTCTGTAATGGTTTAGTTTTCCCAAAGTCCTTTGCTGGTAGAGGTTGTGAATAGAGGTTGCTGCATTTCTTGTCCTTATATCCCCCATCATCTTGCCTGGTGCTGGGTGCTTAAGTGTTTATTGATTAGTTGTGCAAGCATTAGGTTTCTCCTTTTTTCATAGGAGGAAGCTCAGAAAGGTGGGCTGACCTGACCAGGGCCACACAGCTGGTGAATGAAGGAGCAGGCATGTAAATTCCATCTTTGTCCGACGTCCTTTGATGCGCTTGGCTAATTGTTCTAATGTTTGAACAAAAGGAAGCAAAGAATCCTCTCTATGGTGTTACTCCTGATTTTGAGTTGAAGGAAGATACCATTTCAGGGGCAAAAGTGACTTACGCTCTTTTTTAAAGATCAAGGGATTCTGAAGATAGAATGACTCAGAAGGACTGAGCTTGGTTTTGGCTTCTAGTAGCAGCTGGTGCTAAAGTAACATTTCGTCCACAAACTACTTCATCTTTATTTTTTATTTTTTGGCAAGGTAGTGGGATTGTGACTTGCCCAAGTTCACACAGCCAGGTAATTATTGTGTCGAGGTTGGATTTGAACTTGGATCCTTCTGACCCCAGGGCTGGTGCTCTATCCACTGCGCCACCTAGCTTCCCAAGAAAATACATTCTCAAAGTGAAATAATGTGTCATTCAATAAACATTCATCCCATACCAACAGGCTCATAGCTAAGCTCTGGGGAGACAGTGAAAGGCAAATAGAGTCCCTGCCTTCGAGGAAATGCCATTTGAAATGGGGAGCGGGGCAACTAAGCACATTTAAGAGGATAAGTTGGGTGTGATCTCAATTGGGGTGCATGAGTAGCTGGGGAATGAAGGGGGAAGGGGCGGCTCTGAGAAAGATCTATTGAGATAGAATTTGAGTTGTGTCTTGAAGGAAGCCAGAAAAAATAGGGGGAAGAGAGGACCAGAGCATAGCGGATAGTTAGGCATCCGTTGTGCCTTCATACTATTTTCCGACTGCCTTATAGTTTGGGAGATAAAATGAATGAGTTTTGACGCAGGGATTTTAGCTTGGCTCTTGGACACGGGGGGATCAGTGGGTCTCCTCCTGACTTGCAAGTGTTCAGTAAATGTTTCTCAATTTGCTGACTATGATCTGGACACATCACCTCTCCTTATTTCCTCATCTGTAAAATGGGCATAATAATCCTCTCACCAGGAGTTCATGGTGAGGAAAGCAGAGTCAGCCTTCAGGGCTCATAGGAAGCTGTTGTTCCCCTGGCACTGCCTCCTCTCTCTCTCTCTCTTTGATGCCCTTCTACCAGTCTTTTTATTAGAGCTAATTAATGCTCAGAAGTAAAAGAACCTGAGCCTGGGGCTCCGTTGTTTCAAAGGCACTGGCTTCCCCAATTGCTGGTGTTGAAGCTACTTTTCTGAAGGGCTTGGGGAGCCTGGGAGGGAGAACCCTCTGTACTGACCGACTTCAGAGCAGCTTCTAGCAGCCTCTTGTGGTGAATGTGGGCACTGCCCTTGGAACAAGCCATCTGGGCACCCGTGTTTCTTCTCTGGTTCATTGGGGCAGGGGAGGAATTTTACCTCTCAGGCCTAAGTGTGTTGTGGTCATTTATAGAACGGCTGGCTCTTAGTGCTCAGAGAAGCTAAATATTGCAGTGGATAGAGTGGTGGGCCTGGAATCAGGAGGATCTGAGTTCAAAGCCCTCTTCAAACACTTATTATCTGTGTCACCCTGGGTAAATTACTTAACCTCTGTTTGCCTCTGTTTCCTCATCTGTAAAGTGGAAATAATAATAATGATAATACCTACCTCTTAGGAGCATTGTGAAGATCAAATGAAATAGTAATTGCAAAGTGCTTAGCACAGTACCTAGCTCATAGTAAGCACAATGTAAATGAGGATGGTGGTGGTGGTGGTGGTGGTGATGATAACAATGGCAATAATGGTGGTGTTGGTGATAATGGCAGTGATGGTGTGGTAAGGATATGCTAATGTGATGATATGTCATCATCAGCTAACTTTTACACAGTGATTTCTATGATCCAGACACTGTACCGAGCACTTTATAATTATCATCATTACTTGGAGGGTTGCCATGGAGGAGAGATCAGGCTTGTACTTCTTGCTCCCAAAAGACTGCATTAGGAATGATGGCTGGAAGAGACCAGCGGTATATATTTAGTCCTGACTTTAAAAAAAAAATATTTATTTAAGGCAATGGGGTTAAGTGGCTTGCCCAAGCTTACACAGCTAAGCAATTATTAAGTATCTGAGGCTGGATTTGAATTCAGGTCCTTCTGACTCCAAGGCTGGTGCTCTATCCACTGTGCCACCTAGCTGTCCTTTATTTAGTCCTGAAGTCAGGAAACTGAGGAGAATTGGTCCAGGTGGGAAGGCTACTTCAGGGGATATCAGACAAAGAATGCTTGTTCATGGTATGAATTAAGCTAAGTGACCACTGAGATCTCTTCCAACTTTGTGATTCAGGGAATCATTTGGAGGGCCTTTAGTGTCAGCAGAAGCATTCTAAAATGGACACAAGAAGTAATATTTACTTCAGTGCTCTCATCATAAAAGGAAAATCGGGGGGAAATTCTACTGCTTCCAGTAGAGGAAATATATTCGATGTCTTCACCAAGCACATCCATCCCACATACTATTAAGATGAACAAAGTGTGGCTTTAGGTACAAACACAAAATGCCCCCAAATTAGATCTTTGTAGCTGAAATGACATTTCAATAAATGGTGGCTATGGAGATTGGTACCTGTTTGACTTCCTGTAAAGTTCCTATAAATTCCTGCCTGAATTTCCCAAAGCTGTTCTGGATTTAATCACCAATTAAAATCAGTCACAATTTTGAGTATTCTAAGTAACCAAGGAAAACCCTTTTCTTGTTGAGATTAAGGGAGGTTAGCATCTCCATTTTTCTGAAGAGGTATGAACAGACAAGGCAGGAGAATTAAAATTAACAATAACAAAACCAACAATATTAGTGATGCAGATTAACCGTAAAAGCAGGTCACACTTAATCTCCCAAAGAGCCAAATGTTAAAATTGTACTAGCATATCCTTACCCCCTTCTCATCTTCTTCACAAGTCTTCAGGTGTGTTGTGACTAGAATAGATTTTGGACCCATTGGGTCCTGCTCACCAGGTCTTTCTTTATGAAGCCTAAGGTGGCAGTAGGGATTGGTTTTTAAGTACCATGCCACTGTTAACTTCTATTGAGTTTACATTAGTAATTTCTCATTAGTGTTAGTCATCTGACCAGATTTAAACCCACTTAATTGTATGATTATCTAATCTACATTTTTTTTTTTTACCAAGGAACTGTTGGAATTATCTAGAGTTGTCTCTTGGGTTTTCTATTTGCAACACTGATTTCTACTTTTTAAAATTTGAATTTACAATCTTAGATTTGTTCTGATTAAATTTCACTTGATTTCTTTGGCTCTAGTCCAGCTTGTCAAGATCTTTGCGGATTGGGGCTTTGCCATCCTGTGTTGTTGCTATTCCTCCAGGTTTTGGAAATCAGAAAATCCAACAAGGATTCCATCTTTTCTTTGTGTTACTCATGGAAGACAGACAAGAGTTCAGGAGGGATCTTTGGGGAACACTCTTAAAGACTTCTCTCCAAAGTGACATTGAACCATTAATGACTTCTTTTTGGATTTGCCTATTCAACAAGATCTAAAGCCACCTAATGGAATCTACTCTGGTCCACTTCTATACAAATTGCTCACAAGTATAATATTGTCCAATGATTTGTTGAAATACAGAAATGTTTCACCTATAGGACTCCCTTATTGATCAATTCACCTAATCGGCAATGTAAATGAGGTAGGCCTGGTTTATCCTTTTCTGGATGAAACCCTTCTGACCCTCTTGGCTCACCATTTCCTTTTCTGCACGCCCACAAACTATCACCTTAATAAGCTACTTTAAAACTTTCTAGGGAATAGATGGCAAGGTTCCTGCCTAAAGCTTATAGACTATATTTTCTTCCCTCAAAGACAGGATTTGTCTTTTCCTGGTCTGGCAGTCCTTCTCTTCTTCTCCTAGATCTTTCAAAGATCAAGACTGACAGCCCACAACAGTGGCTCCAGCTGGGTCTCTTCATTGGAACTAATGGAAGGAAGCCAGTGCTGTCTTGCTGTTCTCTTATCCATTCCCTGCTTACCATCCTGTTTCTCCAGTCTAAAATTTATTCCCCTTGCAAAGAAAGCATAGGCAGAAGGTCAGTTTTTCTTGTAACATAATCAGCAACAGCATTATCATCATAATAGCCATAATAATGGTATTTTTATATTGTCTGATGGTTTGCCATGTACTTTATGTCCGTTATCTCATTGGATCATCAATCATTATTCCATCTCTTGCAAACTCTAGCTCAACCCCACCCAACGGTCCTGCCCATTCTTTGATCCTCCCGTAAAAGACTAAAAAACAAACAAACACATGAAAGAATAAAAAACAAGAAACAAAAAACAAGCCAACAAAGCCTGGACCAGAATTCTTTTCAAGTCTATCTTGACTTGAACACTTTCAGTGAAGGGAACCTGCTACTTGTCCAGGTGGTTCATTGTGTTTTTGTACAGTTCTAATAGTTTCAAAGTTTACCCTGACTTCGAGTCTAATTTTTTAATAATAAACTTAATAATTAAAAATGACTAATTTCCTTTGAAACTTTCACCCATTGTTTCATGTCCTTCCAAAAACACTCCATCGAGTTCTCCACCCACAATGTACTGGGAAGCCTTTTTACTGACTGGTACCTTGTGTTTATACTGCAGCCCAAGTCTTCCTGTGAACTTCCACTGAGGTGTGGATTTCTGTAGGGTGAGCTAAAGTGAGGAACCAAGTGCCAAGTGGTGTATATTGAGCTGTTAGTACAATCCCTGGAGATTTCCTTACAAAGAAGAGGAAACCTAACCCTCTGTTACTTATCCAGGAAGAATTTATAATTTTCATTGTAGTAACTACTTTTAATCTCTTAGCTAATTTATTTAAGGTTTAATGGGTTTTCCTCCCTTTCATATTTTTTTTCCTAAATCTCATTCTAAGATAATAGAAGCTTCTTCCATAATTGTTAACGTCGATGGCATACAGGTTGCCCACTCCATCATGCCAGTTGCCTCCCAAAGTTATTAAATGTAGTACATCCTTAGACAAATCATGAGAAATTGTCCAGTCTCCCCCCCCCCCATTCAGATGTGATTCTGCATTTGAATTTGAACCTGGATTAGAATAATCAGAGATAGAGATGCTCTCCCAGGTTCCATTAGCCACTGATGTTTTGGAGCCATGGTGGCATCTGCCAGTGTTTATAAGGAATTTGAGGGAGAAGAAGAAGAGAGACAGCTAGGTCAAGAGGATTCATCCATGGGCTCACTCTTCATCTTATGTCATGCAGAATTCACAGGGTAAAACATTTGTGTTTATTTACCTCTTTCTAGAAAGATTTTGACAGCTGCTATTTGGTATTGCCCCTGCTGGAGAAACAGGTGGGGTCCTGGCTGAGCTGAGAGATGGTCGAGAATGATCGGTGAATGGGTAAACTGGTCTTCATTCTTCCCTCTTTGCCTCAGAGTTAGGTGGGAGGTTCAGAAATCATGTTGCCCTCTTCCCTGCCCCCCCCCCCAAAAGGAAAAGTCAATGAACAGGGAAAGATGCTCCTGCTGTGGAAGTCAAGCCTGATTTGATTGATTGCTATTATTTCCAACAAACTGTATTAGTTGGTCCTTTCACATGAATCCCCCTTTTCCTGACTTTCTTTCATTTCTCTTTACTGTTTATTCTTATTGTTATATAAAGAAATTAGTAACCACCAACCCTTGTCATGTGTTTTGTGTCAGTCTGGTGATAGGGTGAACTTGGAGTCATTGGAATAAAAACAGAAGCCACATCCAGAGCTTTAAGTGAGACCCAAGAAGTCCCAGAGTAATCATTTCTTTCTAATTTTTTTGGTTATTCACCTATTATATTCCTTAATTAGCTGAAGAGTATTAGCAGAAGGTACAATCAGCAGTGACATTAGGAACCCAAGCCATCTGGATCCAATGAGCAGATAATGGATCAGAATGACTGGAAATGAACCTAGATGTGAGGCAATGGGGTTAAGTGACTTGTTAGTCAGTGTCAAGTGTCTGAGGCTGGATTTGAACTCAGGCCCTTCTGACTCCAGGGTTGGTGTTCTATCCACTGTACCACCTAGCTACCCCTATTTGGGATTTTCTTGGCAGAGATCCTAGAGGGGTTTTCCATTTCCTTCTCCAGCTCATTTCACAGATAAGAGAATTGAGGTAAACAGGGTTAAGTGACTTGCCTAGGGTGAACTGAGGCTGCATTTGAACTCAGAAAGATGAGTCTGTTTCTAGGCCTGGTGCTAGGTCCACTGCAGTGGCACCTAGCTGTCCCTTTGCAGCTTTTGTATATTTAAAATAAGCATCAGGATTTGTTTTCAACCCAATAATTCATTGTCTCTTTCTGACAAGACTTATGACTTGACTTAGAGGAGCCTAAAAATTCGAGTCAGCTGGATTCTTTCAAGTGACCCAGCCAGTGTTTGTGATTTTCTTGCCATGGAGAGGGAAGCCTGTCCTGGTGGTTTATCAGCCTCCTAGGAAACCAGAGCTGTCCTCAAGCAGCCTAGAGTAAAATGGTCAATATTTCCCTCTTACTGGTTTTAATGGTACATAAAGCAATGGAGTTTTACTGCTAGGAAGGAATTTAGAGATCATCTAGTTCAATCCTCTCAATTTTAGAGATTAGGAAGCTGAGTCCTCCTGAGGATAAGAGATGGACCCAAGTGAGGGAGGTAGGAGACAGATCCATGTTTGCTCCTGAGAAGGGAAAAATCAAAATAAAACCTAATTTCATACTAAAAGAAAATTAAACATGCTGATTTGATTACCGGGGAGTGAAATGAATCTCAATAACTTTTCTGGCATCTGTCCCTGACTCTCAATTTTCATCCTTGTTTGCCTGGACTGTTACCACAAGCTTCTTTCTAATGGGCTTCCCTGGCTTCCAGGATCTCTACTCTCCTATCGAGCCTCCACACAGCTGCCATGATGACTTGGCATGATTTTCCATGGTCTGCAGTGGAATGACATCTCTCCAGACTTTGATGATGACACTTGTCATTTCTCTCTGCATAATAGTGCTGTGATTCTCGGTTTATTTCTCATTGGAGTCCGCTAATAAGGTCGGCAGATGCCCAAGGTTAGTGGATGTCATAGGGATTTCACATTCATAGAAAGTCATCTCATTCAAATTTTCATTGTATAGATGAGAAAACTTGGGCTCAGAGGGGTGAAGGAGGTGATCCCAGATTCAGCAGCCTTTCCTAGCTTGGTTTTATAGATGAGGAAATAGAGGCCCAGGGAAAGAAATGAAGTGACCTTGCCTACAGCCACAAGGTCATAATTCTGCCGGCTCACTGCTCTCCTCTGTCATGAACAACCCTGATATGCCTCCATGGTCCATGAATGGGTCCATAGAGCATCCTTTATTCTTGACTGTCTTCTCTTAAACTTCTTTCACATTCTTCCATCTACAGAAACTTGGTCCTGACCAGAAGATGCTGCATTCCTGGCTGCCCATTACAATGATCATTCCGTCCCTCAGAACCTTAGCCCTACAGAACAGAAGAACCAAGAAGGTAGTTCCATCACTCTACAACCTCTTCCCACTTCTGGTTTCTCTATCTATTTATACTCATGGTTTCCAAAGGCTTTTGATCACACGCCTCTATTAATGAAAAACTTTTGAGCAGGAATATTTAACATATGAATTTGGTGTCATCTAATATGAATAAAACATGACTAATTTTTATCATATAAATGATCTAAATTATTCCATAATAGTGATAACCAGGAATTTTAAAAGGATGAGAAAAGAGGAAATAAACATTATTATACATTTTCTCATTTTATTAATGAATAATGCAAACAACCTTTTCGTTCTTGCTAAAGTTTATCACTAATAATATTAGTGAGAACAATGTGTTTTGAATATACCTAATTGTTTTTTTTTAGGTTTTTGCAAGGCAAATGGGGTTAAGTAGCTTGCCCAAGGCCACACAGCTAGGTAATTATTAAGTGTCTGAGACCGGATTTGAACCCAGGTACTCCTGACTCCAAGGCCGGTGCTTTATCCACTACACCACCTAGCTGCCCTATACCTAATTGTTTTACCTAATTACCATTTTGTTAATTTTTTTCAATGCAATGGGATTAGGTGACTTGCCCAAGATCACAGAGGTAAGTATTAAGTGTCTGAGATAAAATTTGAACTCAGATCCTCCTGACTCCAGGGCCAGTGTTCTGGAGTCCTCTGGCCACTTCGCCACCTAGCTACCCCTGCCTAATTCTTTTTCAAAAAGATTTTGTGTACATCCTAGAGGTTAGGATGAACTTAATAATAATGATTACTAGTTAATTGTTAGTAGTTAATAGTTATTAGTAGTTAATTTGAGCAATGTCTTTTAGCTGCTTTTTTTAAAAATTGAAAGATACAGAATGTAGCAATCAAAGTTTGGTCTGAGCTGACAGGGAACAGAACTTTGTCACAGAACTCCAATTTCTTGAGTTAATAGACATTCATGAAGTATGGTGCAAAAACAACCATCAAAAGCAATTTGTTTCTGATTTTAACCCAGGAGAAAGTTTTCTCCCCACCTCCTTTTCTTAAAGGGCAATTGGAGTTAATTGACTTGGCCAGAATCACAATCACTAAGTTTCTAAGTCCAGATTTGAACCTTGGTCTTCCTGACTCTAGGGCCAGTTCTCTATATCTACCATCCATCCATCCATCCATCCATCCATCCATCCATCCATCCATCTGCCTATCTCCATCTCCATTTCTATCTCCATCTCTATCTCTATCTCTATCTCTATCTCTATCTCTATCTCTATCTCTATCTCTATCTCTATCTCTATCTCTATCTCTATCTCTATCTCTATCATCATCTCTATCTCTATCTATCTCTATCTCTATCTATCTGTATCTGTATCTGTATCTCTATTGCTATCGCTATCACTATCTCTATCATCTATCTATCATCTATCTATCTATCTATCTATCTATCTGTCTATCTAACTTACCTGTCTATCTGGTCTATCCATTATCTCTCCATTCAACTTTATATACATTATGCTGTTAAATGGATGTTACCACAACTTTGTTCTGCAGTCATAAATTGGAACTTTGGGTTGTATTTTTGTTAGGAATTGAGGAGCCAGAAGACAGTAAGCTTGTCTGGACAATCAAGTACAGAAAGAGGAGTATTATATTGTAATTCTAAAGCTACATTGGGACCAAGTGGAGAAGAACTTTAAATGTTAACAAGAAGACTTTATCTCTGATGCCAGGTCAATGGGAAGCCACTGGAGTGGATTGAAAGGGGGATGATAGGGTAGATCCAAGCTTTAGGAAAAATCATTTTGGTCACTATATGAAGGAAGGATTGGAATAGGGAAAGCCAATAAGGAAGCTATTGAAATAGTTCAAGAAGAAAGATGATGAGAATATGAATTAGGTATATGACTGAAAGAATGGAAAGAAGGGTTGCGGAGGCAGATGTGAAAATGGAAATGATAAGAGTTGGCAAATCCTTTGATGTGTAGGGTTGATGAAAGTGAGGAGTTGGGGATGATGGCAAGATTATGAAGGTGGATGATCTGAAAGATGATGGTACCTTCAGCAATTAATAGGAAACCTTCAAAGAGTGGGTGGCTTTTGAGGGGGGTAGAAAATATATGAAGATTTGTGAGGGTCAGTACAACAATCTATTCTTGTGCTTGCTATAGGACTTTCCTACCCAAAACAAAAGCGGGCATAACGATGTTTGGTTGCTAACCCCTAGAATAGAGCCTGCCTTTTGAGAGTTCCTACTGAGGTTGCCTATTGATTTTGGAGTGTGGAGAGAGGGACTCTCAGGAGGTGGGGATCCCCATGTATAACTGTTATGTTAAGGCTATATCTACCCTGAGAGGGGGGATAACTAGTGCAGAAAGGGCCAAAAGAAGTTGAGGTTGCTCAATATTGGAGAGAATGGAGTCAGGAGTGAGGGAGTGTTGGTGGACAATGGATGAAGAATAGGGAAACAAACCCTAAACTTGGTTATCATGCTAAGGAGAGGATGTGACACATCTTCCTTCCTTGATTAATTATATATCCCTTGGGAGCATACCAAGGCCCCCACAAGGTTTAAGATTCTCTTTGGAGACCAGACTTTCTACACAGACTTATTGTGAAAATCTACCAGCTTCTAGGTTACTCTCTAACTTTCCTATGGAATTCTGTATCTGATTCTTGCTCCTCTCAATCCCAAACCTGTCTTGACATACTACACTGCTGTTCCAGTCATCCCCCAGGTGGTTAGCTTCCCTTCTCATCTCTTGCATCCTTGTTCCAACTCAGGCCCCTCAAAGCCACAGGGATGGTCCTACTTTAGATCTTAATCTAATTCCAAATCATATATCCCACATGATTTTAAACTTGAAAATCTCCCCACTTTTGCTCTTTTTCCATTTTGAGTATCTCTTATTGATTGGCTCCTTCTCTGTAGACTGAAAACACCCCTACCTCTCCCTCATCCTTTGATGGGGTGGGTGGGTGTGGGAAACACATTTTACTTGATTTCGCATCCCCTCCAGTCAAGACTTCATCTGGTGATGTCATGGACTCTCTATGAAATGAAGGACAAGCATCGGCAGCCCCTCAACCTAATGCCCTTTATCTTTCCTCCCTTTTATAGTCAAAAGAAAGAGTAGAGACTGAACCTGGGGTGCAGTTTGTAGTGAGATTTGAGGTGAGGCCATCAAGTTTAGTAATCCTAGTAGGCACCTTCTCTGCAACTCATGGACTTAGAAAAGTGTGAATGATTTGGCCAAGGCCACACAACTAATGTCTGAGTTGGAATTTGAATGCGGGTTTTCCTGGTTTCCGGACCAAATCTCTGTCCAGAAGAGATGCCTACCCTTGTTACCTTTGGCTCCCATTTACTTCTTAATCCTTTCCTAGCTGGTTTCTGACTCTCAACATGCAAGGAAAATAGCTTTGTTCATGGTCCATATAGACCTGAAGCCTTCTACAGTCTGACTCCAACCAACCATTGCAATCTTGTTTCTCATGACTGTCCTTCATGTGCTCAATGTTCTGTCCAAACTAGATAATAGTAGAGATGACAGAATGAAGGAGGACTCCTAACCATTCCATGACCTTGACAATGCAATCTCTGCATCTCTGAATTTTTCCAAGGAGGCAACAACATTTTCAAAGAGAAATAAACAGAATAGACCTGGAAGGGAGTGCTTTTTCCCTTAAAGGAATCAAGACAGGGTTCCTGGAACCTCCTGTAAAGTGGCCTCAGGGAATAGCCTTGAAGAAGTCCCAGGGTTCTGGTAGGTGTCGTTGAACAGGAGGGGATGTTTTGAGAGGAACCCCTCCTTTTATCTCTACCTTCCCTCATTCTCCTGGTCCTCTTTCTAGACCCAGTTCATTCCATGAAACCTTCCTTTATTCACACCCTCCTTCCTTCCCTTTTTGTACTTCCTTTAAAAGAATACCTTATGTGAACTTATCTGTAAAGATGCTTTATCTTCCCTAGAGAATAGAAATAACAAGCTCTATTAACTTTGTCTCTCTGATTCTGCCTTTCTCTGTCTTTCTCTTTCCCTGCTTTTCTGTCTAGCTACACAGCCAATGCACATCCAGCCCACTATAATGTGGTATAGCACAAAATTTGCTTCCTTACAAGCAGGGTTGGGAAGAATATCCAATGAGATTTTATATGTATATATGTCTATCTATCATCTTATCTATCTATCCATCCAGCTTGCTTTCTTTATTTCTTTCTTTCTCTTTCTTTCTTTCTTTCTTTCTTTCTTCCTTCCTTCCTTCCTTCCTTCCTTCCTTCCTTCCTTCCTTCCTTCCTTCCTTCCTTCCTTCCTTCCTTCATTTCGTTCTTTCTTTCTATCATCTATCTATATTTGGGTATATATATATATATATATATATATATATATATATATATATACAAACATATATGTATTTATACATATATGTATAAAAGTGCTTTGCAAATCTCAGGGAGCTATAAATTCTGAGAAGAGAACTGGCTTCAAATCCTGCTTCTGTTTTCAACTTCTGTGACCTTCTGTAAATCACTCATTTGTTCTCTGTACCTCAGTTTCCTCTAAGGATGAGGGAGTTGTCTTCACTGTCTTGTGCCATCCCTCCAGGTTCTGGATCTATTATCCTGTGACCTCTGAAATCCCTTGCAGATCTAACTCCTTCCCCCATGTGACAGATCATGGGGGGGGGGACAGTGCCCGGCCCAGCTTGGGAGGCAGTGCCCAAGTAGTTAAGAAGTGGCCAATCCTTTTCTTCCCTTCCCTTGCCTTCCCTTCCCTGGTTGGTGTCTCCAGGCTCCAACCAGTTAACCTGCAGCACTCCCTCCCCTCTTGGAGAGAGAAGCAGGCTCTGCTGCTGCCAGCCTGTGGGATCCCAAAGCTCCCTGCTCTGGTCTGGGGCTCCCAGGGGGAGGAGAGGCCAGGCGGCCTTGAAGCAGCTGCACCAGCCAGCCTCCCGGTAGGTAGCCTTCTCTTGGATCGCTGCCCTTTGTTTTTCTCCCCAGAGAACAAAACCCGGCTTGTTCATGTTTGCAAACAAGGGCCCCTGGCCCCTGAGCAGCAGCAGCAGCAGCAGATGTGGGCCTCCTGCATTTCTGGTGGCAATCAGGGCTGGGGGCTGGGGGGAGCTGCTCATCCCCCCTCTTCCCTCCCTCTTTCTCCTTCTATCTGCATCTTGGCTTGAATGCTGACTGAAGGCCAGCACTGTTTGATGAGGTCGTCTGAATGTCGTCGTTATTGTAGCAGCATCCTCCTCCTCAGAGAAGCAGCTCTTAGCTAGAAAACTCTTTTTGCATGTTGGACCTAAGGGTACATACATGAGAGCTGAAAGACAGAGTGGGCAATGGCAGCCTTGGAAGCAGAAAAACCTGGCTTCAGGACCTATACTGACTGTGTGGCTCAGGGCCAGTCACTTAACCTCTCAGGTCCTGGTCCTATAGAAGTTCCTGAGGCACATTGCAGATCTGCATTGGTGGTAGGAGTTTCATACCGGAGTTCCCCACTCCAATGAAATGACAGATCTGGACCAAATTTGTTAGATCTGGACTCCAAGACTCCATGAAAGCCTGGATCTATCCAATCCCTGATTCTGTCCAATGAGGCAGGTCCAGCCCCATCCATCCTTCCATTCCCCCATCCCTACATCCATCCTTCCATTCATCCATCTAGTCATCCATGCCTTGCCATCTAGTGCCATTCTCAGCTGTGCTCTTCTAAAAATTCAGCAGAGACGAAATCTATGTACCCACTGCCACCACCTCAGCCATAGAGAGCTGGACCACAGAAAAAAGAGACTTAGATCTCAACCCAGTCTCTGTCACCGCCTAGCTATGTGACCCTGCCCAGAAAAGCCTCTTCACTTTGTTCAGCCTTAGTTACTTCATTTAAAGCACTTGCTTCCTTACAGGGTTGGAAAGAATATCCAATGAAATTTTATATGTCTGTCTGTCTGTCTGTCTATCTATCTATCATCTATCTATCCATCCATCCACCCACCCACCTGTCCATCTATCTATCTATCATCTGTCTCTCTATCTATCTATCCATCCACCCTTCCATCCGTCTTTCTATGTATCCATCCATCTATTTATCTATCTCTCTATCATCTATCTATATTTGTGTATGTAAATACACACATATATGTATATATATATATATATATGTATAAAAATGCTTTGCAAATCTCAGGGTGCTCTGTAAAGTCTAACTATTATTAATATAAAGTTTGCTTAGTAACCGTCAGTGCTAAATGGTTAAAACACACTTTTCTATAATTAGGAATATAGCATTCAGATCCCCTGGACTAAGAGAATAAACTTCTTTGAATTCATACTATGCCCTAGTGAGAGAAGACTCATCTGAAAGGAGACATTTCCCCTAGAATTGGAAGACTCCAATTGGAAGACTCTGGGACATTCTTTGACTGGAAATAACTTTTAGAATTCTGAGTTCTCTTAAAAGAATTTTACTCAGTAGTTTCCATTGGGTCTTGCTGACCCCTCGTTACCCCATGATGCTGATTGGGTCCTTTATCCCTATGATACAGAGGATAAAATCAAAGTCAATAGGGTGAGCAGGAACTTTCCCAGGTCTGGGGCATCCAGGATCTTGGAGGATGAAGGCTTGGAAGTAGTTTGTCAGAGTGAAGCAGTGTGCAGGCCCTTCCCGGTGCTGCAGTCTCCTTCGGACGACTGATTTAAATGGCTGGCTGATTTGTCTCAAGGTCAGTGGCCCTAACTTCTGAGGTACCTCGAATTCATTGACTACTTCCCAATCTGGCAATTGCTTGTCAAAAGCTGAGGGAACATCTCCTGCTAGGGCAATGGATGGGGCATATTGAAGACATACCTCTCCCTCAAATCTGCTTGACAAAGCTGTCTAAAATAGCATCAATTAGACATTAATTAGTATGAAGAAAGCCTCTTTTAAAAGACAAAAACCCTTGGCAGGATTAAGTAACCTCTCAGTTATTCATGCCTTAGTGTGAATTAGTTTAAGAAGTTTATTTTTAGTAACCACTCGTATATGTGTGTTTATATATTTATATGCACACATATGCAACCGAACCCTTTCCAGTGGGTCACCAGGAAGTGGTTTGCATGCAGGTCTACTGACTCCAAGGTTAATCTTTAGTTTACTAGAGCCTACATTACTAGCTCAGACCCACCTCACGCATGCAAAAGAACATGCGGCTTTAGTGATGAACTTCACCTTGGTGGGGCACCAAAGCTCTTCAGGGAAATTCATCCATCCTTAGTCCATCTCAATGCTCAGTGTTATTCCCTTCCAACTGGAACTAATGGGCAGATTTTGCAAGAAGACAGGGAAGGCACAGGGAGCCAGGTATAGCAATAAGACAGTTTATGGGTCATCGGTGTTGGAAAAATAATTGCTCACTGCTAAGTTTCCTTCTCTTGCCTCTTTACAGCTAGGAGAGGTGCTGAAACTAGAAGGGGTAAAGAGTCCTATTTCACTGGTGATACAGATTGCTATCATCTAGAACCCCTTTAAATGGATTTGGAGAGTGGCCAAAGGAATTCCCTGTGGCAAAGTGGGCAGCAGATCATTCTGTCAATGCCTAGGCTGGCTTGGAATGATAAACATCAAGTTCGCCACCGGGGTCCTATCCAAAGCTTTTAAAAAATTATATATATAAAATTTATTATTATTGTTGTTGTTATTATAGAAATATTTTATTTATTTTCCATATTGATAGTTTCTACCAATCACATTTTTGCAAAGTTTGGAGTTTTAGAATTTTTTTCTTTCTCCCTCCTCCTTTGCCCCAACAGAAGGCAATCTGATCTAGTCTTTATGTTTGTTTCTATGATATGCATAGATCAAAATTGAATATGTTGTGAGAGATCTAACAGATCCAAAATGAAGAAAGAAAACATCAGAAACAGCAAAATTACATAATACATAAGACAACTTTTAAAAACTTTAAATTATTTAAATTATTACACTTATGGTTGAGCAAGTCCATCATGGTAGATCATCACCCCCATGGTGCTTTTAGGGTGTACAGTGTTCTTCTGGTTCTACTCATCTCACTCAGCATCAGTTCATGCCAGTCTTTCCAGGCTTCTCTGAAATCCCATTCCTTCTGATTTCTAATAGAACAGTAATGTTTCATCACTACTACAATTTGTTCAGCCATTCTCCAGTTGATGGGCATCCCCTCAATTTCCAATTCTTTGCCACTACAAAAAGAAATACTATGAATATTTTTGTTCATATGGGAATTTTACCCTTTTTCATGATCTTTTCAGGGTATAGACCCAGTAGTGGTATTGCTGGATCAAAGGGTATGCATATTTTTCTTGCCCTTTGGGCATAGTTCCGAATTGCTCTCCAGAAAGGTTGGATGAATTCACAGCTCCATCAACAATGCATCAGGGTCCCAGCTTTCCCACATCCCTTCCAACATTGAACATTATCCTTTCTGGTCATCTTGGTCAATCTGAGACTATTCAAAGTTTTTCCAGTTTGGGAGAATCTTGGTTCATAGATTTAGAACTGAAAGGAACCTTAGATAATACTGAGTTCACAGGTCATTATTTTGAATAAGGGTGGCATTGGTTAATATTTTATCAACCAAATCACTCTGTCCAACTTAAAGGAAAGGGCAAAATGCTCAATCAATTCATTTTAGTCATAGGCCTTGGAGGAAGAATGAAAAATCTTTGAAAGTCCTTTGAGGAAGTGAAATATAAGAAGCCCATTCCCATTGGTTGCAGGATTTCATCATATTGTCTGGGTCTGGTATAAAAACATCAGGATAGCTGAAATTGGGGAATTGCAGAAAGTAGAACAAGTGTGGGAGACCAGTCCATCCTGGACAAGAAGTCACCTGGGGGGGGGGGGGAGAAGCCTCAGACTTACCCTGACGGAGCTTCTTCCCCTCACTTTCCTTGTCTTTAAGCTTTAAGGAATACAGTGGATGATGAACTATCCCAAGTTTTCACCAGTATCCTAGCATCCTTCTGATACAGGGATAGCCAGTGGTAGTATCTGCACTGGGAGCCAAGGATAGACTGGATGTAAATTTACCTTATTGAAGAAGGTTTCTCCAACACCCCACATATGGTAGAAAAGGACTAGTGGCCCTATGGAGCCATGAGTTACCCCTTCCCCACATGTGTTCTCTCAGTTTGAACTCACTCTCCCCAGGGCTCTGTAGGTACTTACAGGAGAGGCTTTTGGGAAGAATAAGTCCCATCTCAACCAGACTTAATCTACTAAAGTAAATATCCCTTCCTAAAAGCTACTTAAGGTTGGCTAATTAAATTGATTCTCAACTGTTTATCTGGAGAAAAACAAACTAACCAGGACTTGAGGCAATGGCATTAGAGGACCACCCTCAATTCTTCAGCAATTCAACCTTTCTCCCTGAGGGAGAGATTTACCTTCTGTTTTCTGAAAGTGCCCAGAAAATTGAGATAAGGATCTCTAGAGCTAATATGGGTCCCAAAAGGAAGAGGTAGCTCAGGTTTTCACAGAGGGTAATTGAAAGAACCTCAGAGGCCATTTCAGAATCCTTCTCCTTATTTTACAAATGAATAACTGAGGCTCAGAGAGTGACATACCTCCAAGTCAACAGTGTTTTGAGCCCATGTCTTCCACTGAGGAGGGATTTAGCTTCAGATAAAACATCATTCCACCCCCCATCCCCCCACCCCCCCAAAAAAAGCCTGGGGAATCTATTCATTAGGGGCTAGAAATATCACAGGATCTCCTATCTTTTTGTCTGCTCATTTAGAGGATGTTCTTCTGAGCTAAAACTTTTTGTTAGCAGTTTTCTAAATTAAACCCCTGGCTTCCAGGCTCTCCTGTCCCTACCTTGCTGCTAGAATAATGTTCCTATGGTCCTGATTTAACCATTTCTACCTTCCCACCCAAGAATCTTCTCTAGCTCCCCATTCCTTTAGCATAAAGGGAAGCTCTCTGCAGCGTGGCTTCCCCAGCATGACTCCAACCTATTTTTCCAGACCAATTCCTTAAAGCCTTCAACTTTCCAGCCAATGAGCTAATTTGATGTTTTCTGAACTCATTATTCTATCTTCCTTCCTCTGCACAGCCTATTCTCTTTTGCTGGAATGCCCTCCCTGACTGCTCAGCTCTGCTTCTTAGAAATCTTGGCTAGTCCCACATCAAGACCCAGCTCAGCTGCTACTTCTTAGTCAAGGGCTAGCTCGAATTTCCCTGGGTTCTCTTGTGTTTGATGTTCTCTCCCATCTTCTGATAGTCTCATTACTTACTAGCCATGTGACCCTGCTTAACCTCTATTTGCCTCAGTTTCCTCATATGTAAAATGATGATAATAATAATGACCCTACTTTCCAGGGTTCTTGAAACTCAAATAAGATAATAATTGTAAAGCATGTGGCCTAGAGCCTGCAGCCTGGCACAAGAAATGTGAGCCCTCTTTATTTTTTGTGTGTCAATGCTATAGACCTGGGTAGAATGAAAGTATCTGAAAGACAGTTCATAGGTTTCATTTTTCTTTTTGTGGCCCCTTCACCTGGTACCTTTCATACAGTAGGGAATTAAAAATTGAATTGGAGAAGGTAATAGATACAATGGAAAGATTCTTGGCTCTGTAGTTCAAAGTCCTGAGTTCACACACTGCTTCTGCTATGACCCTGGAAAATCACAACTCTGTAGGACCTCAGTTTCTTGTGGGTCTATGGTCTAATAATGACATTTTGGAATTGAATTGTGAAAAAATACAGTAAGTTTCTCAGTCCCTTGGAGACTGTGTGTCCTTGGGGAAGTCATTTCAGCTTCTTTTTGTTTCCTCAGCTCTAAGGGAGTGCTGAATGAGGTGAGCACCCTTGTCTCTGAATCTGTGGGTCCATAAATCTGGAAGGTTCTCACCCCCCTTCTCCAGAATGGCTAGTTTTGTCACAGTCTTATCTGCTCTGTTCTGTAAACAGCAATGTAATTCATCTTGCTCAAGGTTCACCTTTATCTCTATATGGCACATTCAAGGTTCAGATCAACCGAGAATGGAGGGGCAAAGGCTCAGTTTGGTCTCTGCCCAGCTAAGTGAAAGAGGCCTGCACTGCCTGGCAGCTCTTGGGGCTGACTTGGAAGCACCTGGTTCAATGTCCAACAAAAAGGCTGAAGCCCTGAAAGCATTTCTCCAAAAATTCATCCTACTGCTGCCTTCTGAGATGGAGTGTAGGCAGATACTCAAAGGATCTGCTGTTTAGTCAGGGTGGGGAACCACCTTGGGCTGTGTAGCTCATCACTGATTCTATCAGAATTGACCAACCTAGATCATCATTGATCTGTCAGCATGGGGAACCCCACTGAGCTGTTGAGATTACCATTGATTCTATCAGAATGGGGGACCCCCCCATTGTGTAAATCCCCATTGATTCTGTCAGAATGAAGAATCCTACTGAGCTATGTCAATCACCATTGATTTTTCAGGGTGGGGTACTCCATTGACCAACTTGGATCACCATTGATACTGTTGGGATGAGGAACCCCACTGAATTGTTTAGATCACTATTGATTCTGTCACAATGAGAAACCCCACTGAGTTGTGTAAATCACATTGATTCAATCAGGGTGAGGAATCCACTGAGCTGTGCAGATCATCATTGGTTCTGTCTGGATGAGGTACCCCATTGGCCTGCTTAGATCCCCAGCCATCCAGAATTAAGAAGATGAGACCTAGGCAATTAGGAAATATTAGGAAATATAAAGATTAAGGGGCAGGTCTAATGTCAGAATTGGTGGCAGTGACAAGGTAAGACAGGTGTTCCCATCTCTATGCCCAACA
>NC_133661.1:13130690-13357603 GCF_037893015.1 Macrotis lagotis
AGGGGCGCTGTGCTAAGTCAGCAGCTTCACTTTCTCCTCCAGAATTATCTGGGTTCAGTGTTCATATATGCATCAGGATGACTGGAGATGACCCTGGATGCGAGGCAATCAGGGTGAAGGAACTTGCCCAAAGTCACACAGGTAGTAAGGGGGATGTGTCTGAGGTCATATTCGAACTCCTGTTCTCCTGAATCCAAAACCAGTGCTCTGTCCCCTATGCTGCCACCTAGCTGCCCCTGGGGAGACTGGCATGGAGGATTAAGAGTTGGAGATGCTGATTCCTGAAAGTCTAAAGCAAATGCAGCTTATTAATCCATTCCAGTTACTAGAAATGGATAACTGATTCCCAAGTTTCCCAGACAGGAGTCAGTTGGCTGAGCCTAAGGGGATCAGTCAGGAAGACTGAAGCAAAGCAAGGTTAACTTCAAGGCAAGTGTGAGGGAAGGAGCAGTATTAACTGAGAACTGCAAAGCTTCATCATCAGCTACCTAGGCACTCTCCACACACTGCTTTTCTGTCTTTGGGTTTCAATTTTCTCATCTTAAAATCAAGATGTTAGATTAGATGACCTCCAAGATCCTTCAAACTCTAAAACTGTGACTCCAGGTAGTTAGGTGGATCAGTGGATGGACTAAGGGATGTGGATTCAGCAAGATCTAACTCCAATCCAGCCTCAGTTATTAGCTGTACAATTCTGGGCAAGTTCAGTTCTGTCTGCTCTTGTTTCTTCATCTGTAAAGTGGGCATAATAATAGCACCAGGATTGCTATGAGGATAAAATGAATAGAATAAAGTATCTTTTGCTGCAAAGGACTATTGAAATAATAACTGTTTGTTATTCTTATTCTTATTCTTTCTTTATAACAATGAAATATGCTGGTTTTGAGGTAAGCCTATGTATTTTTTCTATAGGTCATGTCTCAACGCCATCCCGAGATAGTGGTTATTTTACTAGTGATTTCCTATTACAAGAGGATTTATCTCCATTGTCCTTAACATGGCTTCACCCTGCCCCCCTCTCCTCAATTTCTCTATAGCTTTGGGTGTCCTTTGGTTGAAAAAACCTTTGAAAGAGGCTAAGAACCAGTTACCAACAAGTGCCAGCTGTATTATTAGCCAGCAGTACACTCCTATGTCCTAAAATTACAGTTCTAAAATTACCATCCTAGAATTGAGGACACCAATTAGATTTCAGGTCACCCCCTCCCTTTTTTTCTCCCCTCACAGTCCTGTCTGTAAGAAATAAAATTATCAGCATAGATTTCTATAACAGGGAGGGAGGAACATGTTGGCTTGCTTTCAACTATGGACATGTAAAAACTCAAGCTTGTCTTTTTATAAATACAACAAATATAGAGTACATCTCTATTCAGAGGTCAGTTTTATTTATGTAGCCTTGTTGAAAGCCTTCTAATTGAATCTAGGAATGCAGGGTTGGATTTGAAGTGAAGGGAGCGGTAAGGAAAGAGAAGAGTGAAATGGTATAGTCAAATCAGCCTGGGGACCTACGGCTCATTCTGAGGCTACTTATGGCTATCATGAATTATGCCCCATAAAAATTAGGTTTGGGTAGCTAAGGGAATGTGGTTAGGGAAATCAGCTTATTTAATTATTCCCAGTGAGTATGGTTGTTTTTTCAGCCTTTGGGGAGTAAACTGAGGAGGAAACACCAAACTGGATTTGGAATCATAGGGCTACAGATTTAATTCTAGAAGGGACAACAGAGGTCACCTAGCTTCATCACCTCATTTTGCAGTTGAGGAAATGGCGGCTCAAGTTGGTTAAATAACTTGCCCAAAGTGACATGGGTAGCAGGTATTAAGAGAAGGGATTTGAACACAGGTCTTCTCACTCCCAAATTTGCAAAAATCAAGGCTTTTGTAAAAGGGGGTTAAAAGAAGAGCCTATTTCCTTTAAAACCCCTTCCATGCTAAGAGATTACAGAATAGTATAACGGAAATACCTTTATTATTTGAAGTCATAAAACCTGAGTCTACCAATGACTAGCTCTGTGCTTTGGGGCAAGTCGGTAGAGATTTGTAGAGTCTCTGTAGAGACTATATAGAGAAACAAAGTTCCCATTCTGGCTTGGTAGATTATTGGCACAATAATTACAGTTCAGGAATTGGCATCAAAGGACCTGGGTTCAATTCCTAGCTTATCCATTTCCTATTTTGATGATCTTTACCAAGTCCCATGACCTTTCTCAGTCTTAGCTTCCTAAAGTCATTTTTTAGCTCCAAATCTATGTTCCTATTTGGGTGACCTGGATTTCGCCTCTTTGGCTCACAGTTCCATTTTTAATAAAATAAGGATCTTAGAAAAATGATGTCTAAGATCCCTTGCAGCTCTAAATGGATGATCTAAATAGTATCAGTCAAATGAGAGGATCTTTTTAAAAATCTCCCCTAGATACTGATATAGGGTCTGAGGGCCAGTATGATCCCCTCTGACTGTCTCATTTCTATGGTCTAGTAATCACTAACAGTTTAGACAGGATTATAGGTGACTCAAAAAGCCTGGAAAGAAAGGTGTCAAATGTTCTTGGGAGGTTTGCAGAGGTGCTGGGGATGGCAGATGGCAAGCCATGGAAGAGAGGCATTTCAAAGGTCAGGAGACGCAAGGGACCCTGCAGAGATCAACTGGCACTGGATGGAGGATAAGAAAAAAGGAAGCAGCTCCTTTGATTCAGGAAGATAGCCGAGCTGAGTTGGTAGGATAGGGAAGGATGAAGACTGATTCCAGAAGAGATGAGGGAGCATCCTCACCAGGGATTCTCCAGGTGCTCTTTGCATCAAGTCTCTACCTCCCTTCAAGACCCAATCTCCAGCATCTCCTTCTCTTGAAACCCTTCCCTATTTTCCCAACTGCTAGTCTTCTTCCTCCCAAACCACCTTATATTAAACTATGGTGTGTATCTCTATTTATTCCCTTTATATTTATGTTGTATATGCTTAGTTGAGGATATGTTTTCTCCTATATAAGCTCCTTTCATTCTTTGCAGTTGAATCCCAGATGCCTTGGCACACACAAAATAAATGTTTGTTGATTGACTAATTGAGCTGAAGAACAACTCTGAAGTCTGTGTTTAGTTAAGTCAAATGAACAATCTTTTATTAAGTTCCTTCGGTATCAGATACTTTACTTTAGGCTGGATCATATTCAAGGCAATCTAAAAGTCATTCATAAAGAGCCTACCAAGTTCACAAGGCCCTCGGCTTGTTTCCAGGGATACAAATACAAAACAACAGCTTCCCCCACCCCCATGCTACCCAGACCATGCTATCTTTTCAACTTCATTCTCTACCAAGGGCTCCAGGCTTAGGCACAGGGTACATCCCGGATACAGAATCAGGATGACCCAACTTCAAACTCTTGCTCTGGTACTAATGAACTTTGTGACTGTGAGAAGTCATGTTATGCCTTAGCTTCTTCATCTGCAAAAAGGATCTTTCTCCCAAGGTCTTGGGGAGGGCCACATAATTCAGATAAAAAACATCCAAGTGCTACAAAAATATAAAGTATTGTTAGTGCATCTAGTGCTAGCCTTGAAGCTGGGAAGACCCTTGTGCCTCTGACACATACTGACCATGTGACCCTGGACAAGTCACTTAATTTCTAGGTTCCCTAAACAATACATAGGTATGATTAGGAAAAAAATTAATTTACTTTCCTACTTTTAGACCTTGGACTCATGCAGTTCTCTGCCCACAGGTGGAATTGTAGGTATCATCTGACTCGATTTCCTCATTTCACTGAAGCCCTCAGAAAGGAGGTGACTTGCCCCAAATCTATGTTCCTATTTGGGTGAATTGGCAGTAACTGGTAGACCCAAGTTTTATGACTTCAGATAATAAAGCTATTTCCAATAAACTATTCTGTAGGCTCTTAAGATTGGGAGGGTCTTAAAGGTCATGTGACTGTGCCTCTAACCCTCTTTGACAAAAGCCTTGATTTTTGCAAGCTTAGTAAAGGTTCTTGTTGATTTGATTCCATTTAGGTTGGAGGGTTTATGGGCTGAGTTTCTAGTTTGTTCCCCTCACACTCTCCATTTCCATATCTGCATCAAGATCTCCCATGTCTGCTGTGATTTAAAAACAGACTAAGGCAGCGATTAGACCATCCCAATCAGTAGGGAATCTTAACTAGTCATTGTTGGTCTGATGAGGGAAACGTGCTCATTAAGAAAGAAAATTGGAAAACAGTATTCTCTTTTCCATTTCAAATCAAATTGCTCCAGAGCTCTGCTTTTGGAGGCATTAACAGATATAACTCATTACTGGTTTCGAAGCTATTAATAATATGCTCTCCTGCATTATTGACAATGACTGGTTTGTTCCATCACCAGAGCTGGCCAGGGCCCATCCATTTTGTTCTGCTCATTATCAGGAGTTACAGAAGCCCGGTGGAATTAGGGTCACAGAGAGAGACCCAACCAAGCCAGTCATATAATAGAACAAAACTACCTGGCCTCCACAGGGATCCGATTTATGATTGTGGAGTTCATTAGAATTCTTCACTAATGAACTGAGCTAATGATTATCTGCAGGTATTGGTGATGGAGTGGGACTGTATCTGCAGAGAGAAAGTAGCATGGTGTATTGGAAAGAACATTGGGTGAAGGGGCAGAGCACTCAGCAAGTTATTAGTAGCACATGTGTATTGGAGGCTGGTCTGCTGAGGGTCCTAGTTTTAGTCAATCAACACCTGGGTTCAAATCCTACCTTGAATAATTTACTAGCGATCAACCCCAGGTAAGTTACTGCGCCAGAAGAAAACTGAAAAACCTATTTTCAAATGAGGAAACTGAGGCCTATAGAAGTTATTTTATAGATGAGGAAACTGAAGAAGTAGAAGTTAAGTGATTTGCCTAAATTTATATTAGTAGTAAGTAAAGGTAGGATTTGAACTCAGATTCTCTGAATCCAAAGCCAGAGCTTTTCCATGTTGTACTATAGACGTTTCCAGGCCAAGGTTTCCCTATCTGGAAAATGAAAAAAGTCATGGAATCTCCAGCAACAGGAGGAGAAGGCATTCATTGGGGCATTTAAGGAAAAGGAATGGTGTTATTTTGTTGATAGGTTGTAAGAATGGCAGAAATTCTCCTGCAACTGTCTTTTTAGTTGGACAGAAACTGGGTCCAAGTGAACCATTAAGGCCTGAAGAAGGGTACAGCTGCTCCATGTGACTCTCTTCCTTGTATGATCTCCAAGATGATGATTTGAAGGAAGGGTTAGTCATCGAGGAGCATCAAGGTGTCTTTCAACATGGAGCCTCTTGTGTGCTTTGAATGTACTTGGTATCTCTCAAGAGAAGGAGCTTAGATCAACAGTGGAAAAGATCATGATTCTGTAGCTGCTCAAATATGGCTCGGATGCAGCCCAGGCAGATCCACAATTTGTGGGTGGAAATCTGACTCACAGTACTTACATTTTAGAGTGCAAACATATGAAATAATTATGGTTGTGCAATTTTCACAATGGTTAGATGTATGTTGGAAAATGTCTTCTAAATATATAAAATATATGTATATGTTATATTGTATGTTGGCAACATAAGTCCTCTAAAATAATAAAAATACATATTTCAGTGCACCATCTTTAATTTTGCATTGTTGCTATACTATTATTATTATTATTATGTCTTTCTCAATGGAGGTGAGTAGAAAAAAATTCAGGGACAAATCACTATCCTCCTATTGTTCTTTTATATTATTTATAGAACTATTCTACAGGTGATAACTTCTTTTTTTTGTAACTGAATTGAGATATGAACCCATCCTTTGTAGATACGTTCAAAGCACTTTCAGACTCCAGTAGCAGGCAGATGACAATGATGGCATTCATCTTGTTCTGCTTCCTTGATTACAGTGTCTTCTTCAGAGTCTTTATATTTAAATAACTGCTTTTTGTAATTGAAAACCTTTTAGAATGTAAGCTTTCCTTCAGATAGTCTCAGGATAAATCTCATAGCTGACAAGATGCCAGGGATATTTTATGTCTCACAAAATTCCCGCATGATTCTCTTGTTTCTATGGATCATTGTTCAGTATATTTTCATATCCCTACAAATACATATGTGTGTATACTTCAATTACATGTTAAATTTTGTAAACATTTTTTAAAGTTTTGAATTCCAAAATATATCCCTTCCTCACTCACCTCTTTCCATGAAATGATAAGCGATAGGTCCACGCAAGTGCAGTCATGTAAAACATTTCCATATTAGTCATTTTGTACAAGAAGACTAGAATAAAAGAAAAAGAATGAAAGAAAGTAGAGCCATATTATTCTTCAGTCTGTATTTAAATAATATCATTTCTTTCTTTCGAGGCACAAAGTGTGGTTTGTCATTAGATCTTGGAATTGTATTGATGAGAATAGCAAAGTCACTCACAGTTCATCATACGACATTGCTGTTACTGAATACAGCGTTCTTCTAGTTCTGCTTACTTCACTTGGCATCAGTTCAGGTAAGTCCAGGTTTTTCTGAAATCATCCTGCTTGGCAATTCTTTTTTAAGATTTTTCAAGGCAATGGGGTTAAGTGGCTTGCTTGAGGCCACACGGCTAGGTAATTATTAGGTGTCTGAGGTCAGATTTGAACCCAGGTACTCCTGACTCCAAGGCCGGTGCTCTATTCACTGTGCCACCTAGCCACCCCCGCTTGGCAATTCTTATAGAACAATCATATTCTATAACAATCATATATCATGGCTTGTTTAGCCATTCTTCTTTTGGATTTCCAGTTCTTTTTTGAACTGCTATGAATATGTTTGAACAAATGGGTCCTTTCCCCTTTTATGCACATGTCTAGGATGTAGACCTAACAATGGTGTTGCTGAATCAAAGGGTCAAATATACTTTTTTTTGATGGAATTCTCCAGAATATTTTGAGGACTGTATTTACTTCTAATCATCTGAATATCTCTGCTCTTCTTCCCTTGAACTCTAAATCCTTGGATGCTGTTTTCATGAAATGTCATTTTTTCTCTCCTTCCTCCAGCTCAATGATCCTGAAATTCTTCTTTTGAGAGTTTCACCCCTAAGACTCTAGAGCAGGGATGGGAGATATCCAGGCCATAGATTGTCTAAGGCATGCAAAATCATTTGATTTGGACTGCCAAGGCTATCACAAGCAGAAATCAAAATTCAATAAATCTAGGAGTTGTTTAGGGGTGAATTAAATGTTTGAGCAAATTTAGCAGGCTAATTTTTAAGTTTGTATGGCTGGAGAATGAAGTTATAAAAATCAAAATGGTCAGAAAAAAAGTTTCCCACATTTGCTTTAGGGCATGCTTGGACAGTAGTCCTTGTTCTCACTATACACAACTGCATATTTTATTTATTTTCATTTTAAAGTAGTACTTATATAGTAGTATTTTTATTTATAGATTTTATTTATCTTTATTTACACTTTTTACACATTATTTACACATTTTATTTACCTTTATTTCCTAATCTCTCTCTCTTTCAATTCCATTACCAAGAATTAAACACAAACAAAACAAAAGAAAAAGTCCAGTAAAACTAACCAATACATTAAAAAAGCTTGACATGTTACACTGTGTACTCCACTCATATTCCCTAACTTCTGTAAAGAAGGGACAGAGTGCCTTCCCCTACATAATTTTTTGGGGGGATAAGATTTGTTATTAAAATTTCATAGCACTCAGTTTTCATTGTTTTCCTGTTATTGTTCTTTCTATTTTCATTGTGGTTTATTGTGATGCTGTTTTTTCTTGACTCTCTTTACTTTGTTTTATATCAGTTCATAAAAACCTTCCCGATGGGGGGGTGGCTAGGTGGCGTAGTGGATAAAGCACCGGGCTTGGAGTCAGGAGTACCTGGGTTCAAATCCTGTCTCAGACACTTAATAATGACCTAGCTGTGTGGCCTTGGGCAAGCCACTTAACCCCCTTTGCCTTGCAAAAACCTAAAAAACAAAACAAAAAAAACCCTTCCCATTGTTCTCTATACTCATCATAGTCATCTGTTCTTATAATAGTTTATGTTCTAAACCATCATTATCTTTTGCTTCCATATTTCTCATCTAAACAAACAAGCCAAATGTTTGATGACAAAGGTCTTCTTTTGCTCTCTTAATATAAATTAACTTATATTAGTTGAACTGAATAAAATTATTATAATCACTCTTGATGCCCTTTTTCATATTACCCATTTTCTTTATTATTGGTGTTCTTTGGCATTTAAAGCTCTTGTCACCCAGGCTCTCCCTCCCTTTTTAGTTTTCTTACAGATGACTCCTCACCACATATTTTATAATCCTTTCACTTCATGTGTGGTGCTCCATCTCCAGTCTCCATGCCTTTGTACTAGCTTAATGCCATACCTAGAAAATTCTCTCTTCTCTAATATGTATTTTGGAATCCTTGGTTTCTTTCAAGACATGTTCATATTTCATCTTTTGCAGAAGGAACCAAGATCTCTCTAATGCATCATCCATACCTTCTTGTCCTATATGATCCTTGATGGAATCTTCCACTAAATGTCCCATAAAAACCTTTTCTAGTCCAAGTAGGGGTTCTTCCTCTTCTAGGTCTTTTTATGTCAATATTAGGCTATTCACCTGCTATCCCTTATGTCCCCACATGATCTAATTGCTACCTTTTCTTATTACATATGCCTTTTTTTGAATGTTATTTTTTCTAATTACACCCATAGATTACAACATTTATCTTTTTGTCAGCCTTTGAGTTCCACCTTTTTTTACCTCCCTTCTTTCCCTCCCTATCTCCCTACAGATCAGTGAGTAAGCTGATATAGGTTACACATGTTTAATTATTATGTATTCCTTTGATGGTATCCTTTGCACTATCCTTCATGCCAAGTCATCCTTGGTAAAGTGTTATGACCTGTATACTTCCATCAAGTATCCCTCAGTTACCACTGTGGACACCTCAAATTTAATTCTTTAGCTATTCCTTGACTCTCAGCCACACAGCATCCCCAGGGGACAGTGGTCCTAAAGGGATAGGCTTTGCACTGAGTCAACTAGGGCTACTGAAAGCTCTCTATAGGTTTCCAAATGAAGTTCTACTCTCTTTTTCCAGATTGTTTTTGGATCCATCTCACTGCCAATCTCTTGGAAAAGAGAAGTATTCTGGTGTTGTCTGTTCTGTTGTCCATCATACTTAGGTGAAAACATTTATTAAGCAATTGTCTTGTGCCTGTCACTGGACTAAATGATTTGAAAATATTTCTGTATTTGAGAGTCCTGTACTTACTATAGGTCATAATTTAGAATATTCACATTGTTCATCCACTTGGATTTTCTTATGTGCATGGTTAGATTGGTCCTTCAACCAATGACAAAAATGACCAAACTTTTAATTTAGAGACTTAAGGTAGTTTAACCATAAGGAAGTGAGGGATCTTTAATTTTCCCTGAAAATTATATTATTGGTTTCTGTCTCTGTGTAAAACTGCATATGAAAAGATCTAAGACATGTCTGATACTGCTTAAAATCGTTCCCAGTTACATACTCATTTGGGGAAGTTATTTTTTGAGTAGCAATGAGAGAGGACCTACTGTACTTTCTCTGTGACCAGTTCAATTTAGACTCCCCCCCCCTTTTTTAACCCTACCACTAAGAGGTAGAATGGAATAAAGCAAAGAGGTTCGGTCTTAGAGTCAGGCAGACCTAGGTTTAAAGTCTATCTCTGACAAATGTAAGTCACTTAATTTCTCGTACCTCAGGAACTACACATGCTTCATGTGTCCCTACTGGAAGTTCCTTATATAAGTGAAATTATAGTTCTCAATCTTCCTCCATTCATCCCCCCAAAGTACTACCGACTACAAAGGACATACTGAGTTTTAAAGAGACAACCCACAATCTTTTATTGACAGTAAATGGTGATCAAGGAACATCTTAACTTCCTAACTTCAAGCATTTTTACTGTCCGAACTGCCAGTAGGGAGGTCTGAGTTCATGAATTATGCAGCATGGCCCAGGCTGTTGGGCTTGGATCTTCCAAACAGATCTCCAACTACTTGCTCACATTGATTCACCTTGCCACCATAAGACATTTCCATTTCTTCTTGATGAGGTAAGAAACCACTTAGTGGCCTAAGCCACTTCTAGGCCTCTGCTCCTTTCTTGAGTCGACGATGTTGAAAAGTTGTTTGGGGATCATTCCCTGAAGTCACAGCAAAGTGTTGATGTGAAGATGGAAAAATTTGAAGTCGACATCATTTAAATGTTTTAGAATCTTTTTGCTAAGCTTTATGATTTATGGCCATGCTTTAGAATAGGATCTGCTTTGGAGTAGAAGGGGAAAGGAAAGTGTTCTGTAAGTTGAGACAATTGTATGCAGACTGTGAACATGGTGTCCTTTGATTACTGGAAACTAGGCATGTTTGTGCAGAATCTTGTGGTCAGTAGTGTCCATTTAAAGGAGGAAATAGCCTTTCTTGAGGTATTAGGATTGACCAAAGTGTCTCCACTTGATTTTTGTGTTCAGTTCAGCCCCATCAGTACCAATTTGTGGTTTCACCAATGTGGTGCTGTCATCAGTCAGTGTGATTGTATTGAGTATTGTGTAGAGAGTTATACAGATCACAGAGACATGGACCCCACCCCTTTCATGGATTAGAGAATGATTTATGGGAGTTACTGTAACCAGAAAGTCCATCATCTCGTGTTGAATAATGGATGTGGAAGGAATAACTACTCGTTTGGAAGGTCCTCAGCCAGCACACATGCCTGAAGCTTTTCTACCTTGATAAAGCCAAAAAACCCATGTGTTCCATTGCAGAGGTCACTTCCAAGTCATGAAGAGGCACCTGAGGGAAACGTAGGAACAGCATGGTAACCTGTCCCTGAAGTCAAAAGTCCTGGGTTCAAATCTTGCCTCTGGTGGCTACTACTTGGGTAAATCTCTAGAATTTCCAGAGTCTGTATTTCCTCATCTATAAAAAAGGAATGGGGTGAAACTGACTTCTCTTCCACCTCTAAATCTATTTATCTTATAAAGTCAGGAAAACTGATATTAATAAAAAGTTGGTTCTAGTTCTTCTGAACAAAAAACAATGCACACATGTCCATGAGCCCATGTATTGCTAACCTCAAGAAGATATTTGTATATAAAGTCTTTCATGACCCCTCTATCTGCTGGTGCTTTCCCTAAAAATGTAATCATGTTTATGTTTTATAGACCATATAAAGCCATAGTATGCCACTGTAGTAGACAGGCAATGTGAGAGGTTGCCTCTGAGACATATTGGTTGGTGATCTGACCTTGGACAAGTCGCCTAGCCTTTCAAGTCCCGCCAGAATATTTCTCAGGCTATTAGCCAAGAACAGGTACTGATCTTCATTAATAAAGCATATCTAGCCATCTCCTTCCTTCCTTCCCTCCTTCCTATCTGAAATAAAATCTTACCATGTGTCATATTCCTCCTCAACCTACAAGCTTACTTTGATAAAAAATACAATTTCTCTGGGGTTGCAAAGGGCCTCTCCCCGAATAAGACTGTGAATTAATTGTCTTTCTTATGAATGGAATTCCATGGGTATGAGCTGAGGATCAGAGAGGACAGTGATTTCCTCAGGGATACACAACCAGTGAGTGTCAGAGGAGTATTTGAACCCAGATCTGCTTTTTGCTGGCCCCAGCATACATTGGGTTAATCAGACCATGCTGCCTCTTAACAAGTCTGTAACTAGTTAGCGTTGTTACCTAGATCAAAAACATAGTAGAGTTAAGGAGATGGGAGGAAGTTGAGGCAGCTGGATGATACAGTGATAATAAGTAGTGAAAATCTAGGTACGATTCCTGCTATGTAATTCTGAGAAAGTCACTTATTCTCTGAGACTCAATTTCCTCAGCTGTAAAAGGGGTAATAATAGCACCTACCTATCAGGGTTGTTGGGGGGGGCTATATGGAGAACATATGCATATATGTTTTTAAAATAATATTTTATTTTTCCTCAATTACATGTTAGAACAATTTTTTACATCTTCTAAATTCTATTCCTCCCCTCCTTCCCTCTTCCCTCTCTAAGACTATAAGCAAACTGATATAAGTTATTCATGTGCAACCATGTAAAGGTATTTCCATATTAGTCATTTTGTATAAGAAGTGTGAAACAAAAAAATGAAAGTAAGGAAGAAAAAAGAAAGGATAAAAGAAAGGAAGAATGAAAGAAAGAATGGAGGGAAAGAAAGAAAAAAAGAAAGACAATGTTAGTTCTTTCTTTGGAGGCAGATAGCATGTTCATCATGAGTCCTTTGGGATTTTCTTAGATGATTATATTACTGAAAATAGCTAAGTGATTCACAGTTCTTCATTATACAATGTGACCACATTCTCCTGCATCTGCTCACTTCACTTTTCATCAGTTCCCATAAGTCTTCCCCTGCTTTTCTAAAGTCATTCTGTTTGTCATTCCTTTAGCTTAATAATATTCCAGCATCCAGTCACTTCCCAATTGATGGGTATCCCCTTAATTTACAAATCTCAGCCACCACAAAAATACCTGCTATAAATATTTTTGTACAAATAGAGCCTTTTCCCTTTTTTGATCTCCTTGGGATACAGACCCAGCAGTGATATTGCCAAGTTTTAGATCTCTTTGGGTCCAATTCCAAATTGCTCTCCAGAATGGTTGGATCAGTTCACAACTTCACCAAAGTGTATTAGTATCTCATTTATAATTTTCCTTTTTAAATTTTAAAGAGCTGCACAATGCTTATTACTGCTATTTTACTTAAAAATCCTAGATACCAATCAACAGAGTTGTGTTTTGAACTGAAGTATTTTGCAAACACATTCAGTAGTCTTTCTAGTATACCCAGTGGCTTTTTATCATAACAGAAATGGAGCTTGAGAAAAACACATGGATTTGTCCAAGGTCATCCTGGCAGTTAACAGGAAAATTGAAATTATAACTGGTACGAAGTGTTAAAAAGACCATCCCAAGGAAGTGGAGTTCATCTTGTTCTTGGCTCTGAAGGGAGGAGCAAGGAATGGGGCTTCACAAAAGACCTATTTAGGTCCTTGGAAAAGGAAAGTTTTCTGATCAGGGCCAGCTGGAAGTGAGGTGGGCTGTCTTGGAAGGGAGTAGATTGTTCCTCACTGAAGATCTTCCAGTAAAGGTTGGCTGACCACTTGCCAGTCATTTTTATTTTGGATTCAGGTTGGATAGCCTCTGAGATCCTTCATAGCTCTGAGCTTCTCTGGAACCTCCATATCATAATGGGATGCCATAATGGATAAACAAGACAAGGAGTTGAAAGAAGGAACAAAAGAAACGAAGCTAAAACAATAAATCCAGACTCAAGAATGAGGGTCAAAGTTGGGGATGACAAGTCAGGTAGATTAGAGTCAGAGTACATAGTCAGCATATAGAGATGATTGCCCCTCAATAAGGGAAGGGTCCAATCCTTACTCCTATGAGATTTGGTGGGAAGTGTTTTTTGGACGGAGTGTGTCAAATGACTATTAAATTAAATGGAATACAGAGGTTATGCATGAGTTCAGTGCCTGGTATTGTACCCTGAAATGAATGAAACATTCATCCTAAACCCAACATCAGCCCTGACCCTGGGATTAAGCCCCACTGTCCTATGCCAGTCTTCTTTCAACAGCTTTGGTGACAACATTCTCAAATACAGAAGATGAACTCAACAAAAACTTCCTGGATCAAGGCAGATCATTAAGACTTGTGTTTGATATTTGACTTGCCCAGTAGGGGTAATGAATCACTTTCCTTGGAGCCCAAATTTAATATCCAAACTCTTCCTCCCCTGACATTTATGATCATAATAAAATTGCAGCATCGATTCAGAAGTCTACTATGCAGGGAAATAAGAATTTTTTTTAAAAGCAAAACAACTAAGACCATTTTTATATCATATATCAATATTTCAAGGTTTTCAAAGGAAAGTGCCTGTGATGGGTTTTTATATTTGTCATTGTTTCTCAGAAATCTTTGCCATGTATTTGTGAATTAGTGGAAAGAAGCCTTTTTTTGGAGTCTGAAGACCTGAGTCCACTCTTAAGTTGCTTAACCCTTCTAGGTTTCAGTTTCCTCATAGGTAAAATGATCAGGTTGAGCTAGATGATCTCCTCAGGGCAATAGCAAATTCTTGTGGGATGGACACTGTTTCTGCAATGAGAAAACCTGGGTTCAAATGTAATCTAGAACTAACTACTTTTGTGGCTTCAGACAAATCACTTTACTAAGCCTCAGTTTCTTCTATAAAATGAGGGGATTCAACTTGCTGTCCTCTAAAGCTATTTCTAATTCCAGATCTATGATCCTAATATCTATTCTCCCAAGTCCATTCAAAACTCAGGTCAACTGCCATCTCCTATATAAATCCTTTCCTGGTTCCTGCCAGTTGTTTAGATTCTCTCTAATTATTTTATATTTATATTTACTTTTGACTTTTCCTTCCCTCCCTACCATTAAAGTAGAAACTCTCCAGGTACAAAAACTGTTTATTTGGTATTTTTGTATTCTTAGTATTTAATATAGTGGTATCTTACAAAGAGTAGATGTTTAATAAATATCCATTAAACTGAAATGATTTTAATTAGATTTCAAATAAAATGAATAGAAATTAAATGAATTTTGCCCTATTTTAGTTAAGTATAGTTTAGGTGTTTGGTGGAATCACCAATATAATCTGGATGTTTTTCTCTATGTGTGTGTGTGTGTGTGTGTGTGTGTGTGTGTGTGTGTGTGTGTGAACTCAGTCTCTCTAGGTTCTAGGGAACCTTAACTCTACCATTTTAGAACTGAAATTTGGATTGGATCTGAATTGGAGCCCCAAATGAGATGATGAGGAGTTAGACATGACTGAAATGATTTAGCAACAACAACAAAAATGACTCAACACCTCAATTGCAGTGGAAACCGCCCAAAGAACCACAGAAGTCAAAGGTCATACACAGCTTCTGTCTCAAGATCTTGACATGAACACCTGCAATTCTGTGAGGGGGACTGAGTCTCATTGATCTCTCCTATTAGCCCCATGCAGTTCATATTTCCTGCTTGACAATAATTTGGGGGAACAACTGAAAAATTACAAATATTTTTAAAGATCTCACAAACTCCCAACACTAGATGGCATGGCAGAGTCATCAGTCTAATCTTTTGGGAAAGTGAAGAGTCATCCAGCCAAAATGTTGGACCCTAAAACATTCCATAAGTTTTTTCATAATCTTTCATTGGAAGCAGAAGATTTGTAAAGAAGGAAGCATAGTACAGTGAAAATAGCACTTAATTTGCATTCAGGGAATCTAAGTTTGAAACCTGTATCTGCTTATTATCTGCATGTCCTTGGGCAAGTCACTTAACATTCTTCTATTTTAGTTTCTTGGATAAAATGAGAAGGTTGGACTACACTGTCCCTTCTGATTTTAAATCAATAATCCCATCATCCTTTCTTCATGATCTTTGATATAACCTCAGAGGTGATTATATACTGGGATTAAAAACTAATGTCAAAAACTCTGGCATCATGATTTTTATAGCATATGTGTGGAGTAGGAAGTTTCATCTAATCAAAAATATCTAATGAAATCCCCATTTTTACAGATGAGGAAACTGAGACCCAGGGAGAAAAAGTAATTTGCCCTTGGTGATACAATAATAAGCTGGAATCTGAATTCAGGTCTCCTAATTCTTTTTTTCTCCCAGGGTTAAGTGACTTGTCCAAGGTCACATAGCTAGATAATTATTAAGTGTCTCAGGCCGGCTTCAAACTCAGGTCCTCCGGACTCCAAGGTTGGGGCTCTCTCCACTGCTCACCTAGCTTCTCCAGGTTCCCTAATTCTTGTCTGCAACATTTTCTCAAAAGTTTGTATGTTCTGAGAGAAGGGTATTTCACAGATTCATAGGATCATGGACTAGCAGAATTTTGAGGTGGCAAGAAAACTCAGGGTCTATTTGCCAAACCCTTATCTGACAAGTGTTCCCTCTACACAATCTCCAGTAGGAGATCATTCAGCTTCTTCTTGAAGTCCAATGATGGGAAACAAACTACCATCAGAGGTAGTCCATTCCATTGCTGGACAAATGTAATCATTAAGTTTTTTTTATTTAGGTTTTTGCAAAGCAGCGGGGTTAAGTGGCTTGCCCAAGGCCACACAGCTAGGTAATTATTAAGTGTCTGAGGCTGGATATGAACTCAGGTACTCCTGACTCCAGGGCCGGTATTCTATCCACTGTGCTAGCTAGCCACCCCCATTAATACATTTAAGAAAAGCATTTCTAGAGAGTCAAAATATTCCTCTTTGTAACTTCTAACCCTCGGTCTTGATTCTTTCCTCTAGGATCATATAGAGTGAACCTAAATCCCTCTTCCATGTCCTTCAGAAGTTCCCAGATTGGTGACATTGTCCCCTCCCTACTAAAACTTTTCTTCCCCCCTTCTTTCCACTTATATTCTTATGGCATGAGATGGTTGCCTGGCCATTCTCCAGTATCAGCACTTCCTAAGATATAGTGCACCAAATGGAAACATTTTCCAAGATAAACCTTCCTGAATTCTGTAAAAAAATAACTTAGAGCTCCTAATTAAGACCTGACTTTGGAGACATTAACTATATGCTCCATGACTAAAGTATTAATGAATGCTCTTGAAGAGCAAATAATCTCTATCTTTTGTTTGTTATGTCCTTTGGAATGCTTATGTGGTATTTGATAAATTTGGGGGGTCTCACCATTCCTACTCTCTTCTGCCTTCCCATCCTCCTTATCCCATTTTGCCACAGTCTTTCTCTACCCTGCTTTATCTTAGTAGAAAGTTATCTGACTCTGGGTGATGGACTCATGGTATCCCTCTCTACTTCTCAATCTTTGGAATTCTTACCATGTACTAAGATGACATTCTTCAAATGATCTTTGTTCCTGTCTGTTTTGGACTCTACAATTTTCCATTTTGTTCATGACCTTAAACAGGCAGATGGAATTTATGACTTGGGATAAGGAAGTCCAACTTGAATCTTACCTCAGATACTTTCTAGCTCTATGGTTGTTGAGTCCCACTTCTGGACTCCCTTAATCTTTCCCCAGGTGAGCATTGGAGGGGTGGGAGACAAGAAGAGACAAGTTCTCCCTTTGCACCAAGGTCTTCAAGGTCTCCAAGGTCTCCAAGGTCTCCAAGGTCTCCAAGGTCTCGGTTTATTCACTAAAACACCAGTGCCTAAATACCCTTCTAGTCTCTAATCCACTCCCACTCCCATGGTACTTAGTAAGATAGGACTCTGGTGTTCAAGGACACCAGGTGAAGATAATTCACAATACTCCCATACACAAAGCTTCCCAACATATCCCCCTTCTTGTTTTTGAAACAAAATTATTACATAATAAATACCACATAAATTGTAAACAACAGTTCAAAAACAGTACAAACAAATATCAATTAAACAACAGTAAAACCCAATATTCCCAAATTCCTTGAAATATATTTTTCCCCAACTTACAAAGATTACAAAGTTTTTCTTTTGCCAACAAAAAAAAAACATTCAAAGCAATCAAATTCAAAATTCAAATTAAAAGGAGTAAATTTAACTTTAACTATTTCAGAGTTTAGACATTAACACACTCTCAACACAGAAAACAACTCTTTTGTATTTCAAACTTATCAAAGAGAGATTGTTGGATACCCTGGACAGCACCAAAATCTCAGAATACAGAAACATTCTCCCACCTCTCCAGGACAATAGAGAGATGTAAAATGCCCTTCGGATGTTCAAATACACACATACACACATAACCAATCAAGACCGATCAACAAAAATATAAGCCATAGGCATAGCTTCATTAATAGATGAAATCTAAATTTCCCAATTCCAGAAAAAATCTTCTGCTTTTTCCTTAACTAATTGAACCATGCACCTTCCCAATCAATAACTTATTGAAAAACATAGTCATTGCCCATCCCCCCTCCCCAAACCAAGAAGAGGGGTCCCTTGATTTCTAAAATAAACTTTTTGAGACATAGCTTTGAGTTTCAAAGTACCAGAAGGAAAGATTTCCCTTCTCCTTTCCCACACCCTCTGCAGAGGGTGGGGAGGGAAGAGAATGAGAGAGAGCATTTGAAATCCCCTAAGCAGTTAACACCAGTATAACCTGGAGTTGTTGCACCTTGCGAACAAGGAGCTATCACCATAACAAACTGTCCAACAGCATGGGACACTCACTCTCAACACAGGAAGCACAGCAAGTGTTTCATTCACATCCCTCTGAAGCCAGAGCAATGGCTGAGGTACAGCTGGCTGTAGGCTGGCAAGTGAAACTTGTTGTGGCTTCCAGAGCAAAACTCATCCTCCGGGTCAAGGTCTGCAGTATCTATGAGAGGTCTCTAAAGTTGCCTGTAGGTTTAGGGGTTTAGATCACACTTAATGTGCTTAGCTCAATCATGCCGGCAGATGTGGCCAAAAGGAGCAGCAAGCAGTCTTCTGCATCCTGGTCATGGCACTGGCACAGACTCTTGCTGAGCAAGAAGCTTCATCCCTGGGGCACTGCCTCAGAGACTCTGCTTCCCACTGACTCCTCAATGTTAACTACTTAATTGTTTTCTCACTTGCACTGGTTCCTCTTTGTTTAAAATCAGCCCCCTAAGTAACAAATCAACTTATTACCTTTTCCAGAGTCCTTCACTCTAGGATGTTGCCTGGTTCTCTTGCTTGTGTCTGCTTTGTCCTTCTTCTGGACTTTACTCAGATATCAGGTCTTTGTGCCATATGTTTAGTCCCTGTTGGATGCCATTATGTCAAGTACCTTTCCTGGACTCTTATGTTGAGTCCCAGTTCTGGACTCCCTCAATCTTCCCCAGGCAAGCATTGGAGGGGCGGGAGACAAAGGAGACAAGTACTCCATGAAGGTCCACAAGTGTTCCATTTATTTACCAAAACACCAGTGCCTAAATACCTTTCCAGTCTCTAATCTACTCCCACTCCTGTGGCACTTAGCAAGGCAAGATTTGGGTGTTCAAGGACACCAGGTGAAGATAATTCACAATACTCCCATACACAGAGGTTCCCAACAGATAGTTCTGTTTTTTCTCTGTAAAAATGAGGGAGCTATTCATAATGGATCCTAAGATCTTTTCTAGCTATAAATCTATGGTCTTTCATCTTATAATGTCTGTGAGTATTCTCCCCAGTTATGGCAATTGTTGCTATTCACATTTTCTAGTTTCTATTTTTCCAATATGACTTCAGTCTATGACTAATATTCTGTCCCTCTGGTCTTCTCTGAGCCATTGGTGATGGCACTTACCTAGTTGATTGTCTCTTTGATGCATTTCCATTTCCCTCAACTGTTCCTTGGTCTCTTGAACTTAATTGTATTTCTTTGTATAGGATCATAGAATCATTGAAATAGAATAGATAGAATTTTAGAGACTATCTAGACCAGTCCCCTCATGAGGTCCAAAGCACATAAATGAATATTGAAACATAGGAAAAGTGATTAGTATAGTGCAGGATTTTAAATTTAAATTTAAAATTAAGTTTTTAACTAATGTTGTCTGACTGCAAATCTAGTTCTCTTTCCAACAGAATCACAAAGTAGTTACAAATAAAGTCGTCACAAACAAAATCGTAGCTTTGACATGCCTTTTCCACTTCTCTACAGTCAGCCTCCTACTCTTCCACCATATCCACTAATTAATTATCCCCCTCAACCAGGACCTTCAACCACTGACCATCACATACACATCAAAGCCACTCAATCTCAGAGCTGGAATAAAACTCAGAGATTCAAGCAATACCTTGAAGAGAATCCCCAACTCAACAAATGATCATCCAGTTTTCAGTCAAATATATGATAGAGAAACTGCTGCCAGCAACCAGGCAGCTCACTTCATAAGGTTTTTCATTATATCAAATTTAATTCTGCCCCTAAAATTATCACTAATTGCTTCAGATTCTGCTCTCTGGGACCAAGCAGAAGCCCAATCTTTCTTTCATGAGGCAGTTATTCAACTACTTGAGAACAGATATAAAAAAATCATTTGCTTGTTCATCCCCATTAAGCCTTCTCTTCTCCAAATCCTTCTTTTCAATTTGAACACTTTGATCAGTAACTTCCATACCGTTCTTTCTGGTTCTTTCCTGTTCTTCCACTGAGCCTCAGTTTGAGAATCCTGAGATTGATCAGTTACTTCTGCCTCCATTTCTATTGTCGTGTTGATGAAAAAAGACCCAAATCAAGGAGCCTTGGCTTATGTCTGATTTCACAGTTAAATTGGATTTAACAATACAGGAAACCTTAGAATATACAAATAGAGAGAATATACTGTACCTGGCTCAGGGTCTTGTGTGAGCAGGATTTAGATGAATTATTGACTTATAATGATACTGGCATAAGGAGGGTCATCATTCTATTAAGAGTAGAAAACCCCTCAATGTCTTTTCCTTATCTCTTCAATTTCACCAGAGGATGGTATCAAAAATTTTTTAGGATAAGATAAAAAGGAAAAGTCATCTGTTCACTAAGTCACAGAAAATAGCATTTTAAAGCATTTTATTAGAGATCAAGGATATTTGCATGGGAAAGATGAAAAAAAATCAGGTGCTCCAAGTGGGAGGAAAGTGAGGGGGATTGTTTCATTGTTAACTGGTAAAGTGAAAGAGACAGGAGAAGAGGAGTCATTGTCAAAAATGAAAAGACTGGCCTAGCAGAACAGAAAAAAATCAGAAAGTCATAGCTCAGAAGCAAAAATGGATGTGAGGAGGCTCCTCTAAAGGACTCTAAATTAAACAGAGTGTATTTGTTAGAATGCTTGTTAGAAATGATTTGATTATGAGTTGACCAGAAGGTGTGCTCAAGGACTGCATGGGGGAAGGGAGGGAGAGAGGAAGAGAGAGGGAGAGGGGGGAGAGAGAGAGAGAGAGAGAGAGAGAGAGAGAGAGAGAGAGAGAGAGAGAGAGAGAGAGAGAGAGAATGAGTATGAGTAGTGGCAGAATGAGTTCTTGGCCTCTTTAAGTTCCCTTTACTTTTGCATCCAACCCTCTGTTTAAAAAGAGCAGGTAGTACAATACTTAGGAGGTCCTGATATGTTGAACCATGATCAAAGACTTCAGATCTCATCCACTTGGGTCTTCAATCCTTTTGTGTCCACATGTCAACATATCATCTAATCCACATGAGTCCACTAGTTCCATGTCTTGTGGAATTCTTATCTCCTCCAGGTCATGGAGGCCACCTGTAACAATTATTTTACTTTTTATTTTTCTTGGGGATCATCCAGTCCATAGAGCTGTGAACCTGTTCTTTCTTGTTCTGGATGCATGTTAAACACATCTTCTTTTCTGATCACAAATTTCTTGGATGATATCCCTTTTGCTTCCTGGGAGATATTTTCACTGGGGATTTACTGCAGTTGATTTACAGTTACCTCCAAAGGCAGGAAGAACTGGGTTCAAGTTTTATCTCTGAAATAAACTGGCAAGTTCATTCTCAGGACTCTAGGCAATTTTTAAAGAATTATTTACTACAGTCCTTTACTTTTTAAATTTTGTTTCTCAAAAATCAATTTTCTGTCCCTTCCAAGTCTCCCATTAGGGAGAAAAACCCCTGTAACACTGAAGGATCATCAAGCAAAACTAATTTCTGAATTGACTATGTTAAAAAAGAGTTTATTTGTTCCCTAAGTCCATCATCTCTTGGCCAGAAGATCGGGAGCATGTTTTATCATGCGTCCTCTGGGATCATGATTGGGCATTATATTCATCAATGATCTGAAATATTTCCAAATTATTTGTCTTTATGATATTATTCTGAATCAGTTCATATAAGTCTTCCTTGGTTTCTCTGAAACTTTCATTTTTTAAAAGAATAATAGTATTACATTAAATTCATATAGTATTATTTGTTCAATAACTCCCTAACTGATGCTCTAAGATTAGAAATTGCAGAGAAAGTGTCAAACTGCCTTAGAGAAGGGACTTTCCTCATTTGGGAATTATTTGTTCCTGTGAAATTGCAAGTCTCTCCATATTGCATACGTAACAATGATAATGATTCCAATGATGTTCCAAACCTTGACACCATGTAGCCTCACCAAGAAAATGTCAATAAACTCTATCTTGTATCTGTAAGGCTAGTCAACTGAATTAGTTACTCAATTCTTGTGTTTAGGCCGGACACACATATGACTTATAGTGAGATCTCAGAATGGAAAAAGAGATGGAATGGGAGCTGGATTACCCTGGAGAAGAAAGAAAGACTGGGGTTTAGGGGAAGAAGCAAGATATGAAAAGCTTTGATATAAAGGAGGAATTAGATTTGTTCCTAGATGATAGAACCAGGAACAATGAAATAAAGTTGCATAAAGGTCAATTTCAGATTGATGCAATGAAAACCCAAACCCTTACTAATAATGGGAACTGTCCAAAGGTTGAATGAGTAGCTTGTGGTGACTTTTCTCTTGGAGGTTTTCAAACAAAAGTTGGATGACCACTTGGGGCAGCTAAATGGCAAAGTAGATAAAGTGTTAACCCTGAAGTCAGGAAGGTTTATCTTCAAATCTGGCCTCAGACCCTTACTGACTGTGGGACCCTGGGCAAGTTATATAATCCTTGCTTCAGTTTCCTCAGCTATAAAATGAATTGGAAAGGAAATGGCATACCCCTACATTATCTTTTCCAAAAAAACCTCAAATGGAGTCACAGAGAATTATGACTGAAAAAAGACTTAGCAACCACAACAATTCATGAAAATAATCTGATATTGCATAAGAAATAGAATGGTAGATCAGTGGAATAAGTTAGGTACATAATTCATAGACCATAGTCATATCACATTTGATAAATCCAAAGATTCAAGCTTTGGGGCAAAAACTAACTATCTGACAAACTAACAATTTGACAGAAATTACTGGGAAAACTGGAAAGCAGTATAAGCCAACATCTCAGATAATGTCAAATGGGTAGATGATTAAAATATAAAGGGTGATTTCATAAACAATTTAGGGGAGCATAGAAAAATTTACCTATCATATCTATGAATAAGGGAAGAATTTATGATCAAATAAGTGACAGAATCATTGGAAGTAAGATGAATGAGGTTGTTTATATTAAATTAAATGGTTTTTTGCATGACAAAATCAATGCCAAAATCGGAAGGAAAGCAGGAAACTGGGAGGAAAATCACAGCAAATTCCTCTGATAAAGGTTTCACTTCTCAAATACACAGGGAACTGAGTCTAAGTTACAAAAAAAGTATCATTTCCCAACCAATAAATTGTCAAAGAAATTAAATGGACAGTTTTTAAGGACAAGAAATCAAAACTGTCTAGTAGTCACATAAAAATGTTCTTTATCACTATTGCTTGTAGAAATTCAAATTAAAAGAAATTTAGGGTGCCAACTCAGACCTCTTCATTGGTTTACATGATAGAAAAGGAAAATGACAAATGCTAGTTTGAATGTTCCACTGTTGGTGGAATTGTAAACTTGTTGAACTGTTCTGGAGAACAAATTGGAAATAAGCCTAAAGGGTGATAAAACTCTGCATACATTTGCCACTGCAATTCCTTTGATCAAGGTCATTTTCAGGTTGATGTAAGGAAAACCCAAACCCAGGTCTAGATCTATATCCCAAAGAGATCAGAGAAAAAGGAAAAGAACCTATTTATACAAAATATTTATAGCAGCTCTTTTTTATGGTAGCAAAGAAATGGATATTGAGGAGCTACTCATAAAATTAGGAATGGCTGAACAAGTTGTCATTTATGATTGTGATGAAATACTAATGTATTTTAAGAAATGTTCATCAGAATGGTTTCAGCAAACCCTGAGAAGGCTTATATGAACTGATGCAAAGTGAAGTGAGAAGACCCAGGAGAATATTCTATACAGTAGCTTCACTATTACAATGATGATCAACTATGAAATGCTAGCTACTCTGATAAATTTAATGATGCAAAGCAATTCTGAAAGACTGGATGAAAAATTCTTTTTTTAAAGTAGTATTTTATTTTTTCAGTTATATGTAAAGACAATTTTAAACATTCATTTAAAATTTTTTTTGAGTTCCAAATTTTGTCCTTCCCTCCTCTCACTCCCCCTCCCTAAATAGGCAAGAATTTTAAATAGGTTATGTGTGCAATAATATCAAACATATTTCCATAAAACACATTCATGTTGTGGAAGAAGAAATAAACCAAAAGAAAAAAAACATAAAAAATAAATAAAATGAAAGTAGTATTCTTTGTTCTGTATCAAGACTCCATTAGTTCTTTCTTTGGATGTAGATAACATTTTTCTTGATGAAAAATTCTATCTACTTCAAAATAGAGATCTGATGAACAGTGAGTGGTGTTTGAAGTATATTTTCCACTTTGTCTTGTTTTTTTTTTGGCTACATGAATAATATGCAAACATGTTCTGCATGATTTCACATCTTCAACTGATATGTTATTTGTCTTCTCAGTGAGTGGCAAAAGAATTGGAGGGAGGAAATTTGGAACTCAATTTGAAAAAAATTAATATTTAAATAAGCAATAAAGTTCTTTTAAAACTTTTGTAGAAGAAAAAATTGCTTGGACAAAATGAATGAACCCAGAGACCATCCAGTCCAACTCAGACCTAAAGAGGAGCACATTCCACAGTTAGACAGCACCTAAAATTTTTCTTTTACACATTAGGGATAAATTTGTTTCATGGAAATATACTCTCTTTGCTCCTGGTTATATCCTTTAGGGGCAAGGAAAAAATAATTCCTCCTTGCCTCAAATATCTGAAGTCAGCTATCATGCCCCTTTCTCAAGCCTTATATTTATTAGATAAACTTTTAAAAGTGGATCCAGAGAGAGAGAAGTAAGGAAATGGTCACCAATCCCAGACTATTATCTGGGAGTATCTTCCTTTTTTAGATTTTTTGATAATATCCCTTCTCATGTAACACTTACTGCATAAACAACATTAAAAGAAGAATGAATGAAAGATATGAACAAAATTAAGGTATCTGATTTATTTTAACTCTAGTGCATTGATTTTTAACTTCATTAAACATGAAACTAAGCACATTAAGGGAATGGGATATTCTAGGGTACAAAGAAGTCATCATATCTTCCATTTGGAGTTGTTGGAGGCATCGTATTGTATTTTAACTTGGGAGAACACCAGAGCATTATAGCAGGGAGGGACTCTGGAGCCCGGGAGTGGATGGAGAAGTGGGAGCTATATGAAATTGCTTACAGAGAAGATCTGGATTCAAGCCCAAATTCTGACACTAGCTGTTTGACATTGGACAAATCAGTTAAACTCTAGTGGCCTCTGGTTACTTATTTGCTAAAACAAAGGGATTAGACTAGAACCACAAATGTCATGGTAGTTCTAATTCTTTAGTCTTTAATCCCCTCATCATCCTAGCTATTCTCTGGAATTCCTCCAGTTTATCAATGCTTTCTGCCCTCAATTATGGTAGTCCAAAAAGAAGATAATTCCATTGTCTTTTGTGACTACCATTTCATTGATGATTCGTGTTGATTTTGCATTCCTTTGAAGCCATTAGTAGTTTTTTTCATATATGTTCTTTTCCAAACAAATCTCTTCTTTCCTCAACTGATGCCGCTGATTGTTTTAATTTTTTAATTTTAATTTTATTTCTTTCAATTATATGTAAAGATAATAATCAACATCCATTTTATATAAGATTTTGAGTTCCACATTTTTCTAGTAGCCTCCCATCCCTCCCTTCTCTTTATGACAGTAAGTAATCTGATAAAGGTTCTACATGTACAATCATGTTGAACATATTTCCACATTAGTCATATTGTAAAAGAAGAATCAGAACAAAAGGGAAAAACCATGAGAAAGCAAAAAAAAAAAAAGAAAACCAATTTTAAAATAATGAAAATAGCCTGGAGTTAGCTCAAAATGGCAATTTTCTCTTCTGACCAGAAGATCCACACATTCTACCTCCTTTCAGAGACAAGTGAAACTAGAGATTCTAGAGAAGAATAGAAATACCTAGAATTATTGTTATTAATGTCCATAATGAGTTTTACAGCAGCCAATTATTGGGAAAATGTGTGAACAAATTGTTGTTTTAGCACCTTTGATAAAGGATTTGGTGGTGTGTGGATCAGTGGAATCAAGATTCTATCAGTTACTAAGTCTATAACCTTGAACAACACATGTCACCATTCCATGCCTCATTGTCCTCATTTTAAAATGAGGGGACTGGATAAGCTAATTTTCAAGACTCCATTTTTGCATTTTCTATTTAACATTCAATGACTCCATATGCATGTACGGCCCCACCTTGAGGACACTGTAATGTTTAGACTGCTGATTGAGAAAATGAGCTCCAACTGATGCTCAATACAATCCAGAAATCACTTATTAAGACTTATTAAGCATTGCCTACATATTGAGCACTGTATAAAGTGCTAAAGATATGGGAAAACTGAAAAATCCATCCTAAAATATGGGGTTTACTATAGCAATCCTCTATTTTTTTCAGTAATTCCCAATTTTTATACCGTGGAAAAATCTAATAGCTTTTAAGACCTCTTCCATGTTCACTCCAATAAGTATTAATTAAGCACTAAGGAAATACTTGCCCTTCAAGGTTCTTAGTTGGAATGATCAAAAGAAAGGAAAAGGGAAAAACATCATTGAAACAGCCTTGTGTTCAAGGATCTCACATCCTGCATCTTTTCAGAAACTCTCAACCCTGTCAAACTTGACTGTTAGCTGTCCAAAGCATGACCACTTCATCTCTGGTCTTGGCATTCATGAGGGTTAGCTCCAATGCTTAGAATGTACTTCTTTAGCATTTCTTCTGCTCCAAATCCTTGTATACTTTCTTTTCCCCCCCAAGGCAATGGGGTTAAGTGACTTGCCCAAGGTCACACAGGCAATTACGTGTCTGCTGTTAGATTTGAACTCAGTTCCTCCAGACTCCAGGGCTGGTGCTCTATTCAGTGAGCCACCTAGCTGCATGCTTTCAAAACAACTCAGATATCCCCATTTCTCCATCCTGGATTTATCAGTGTCCTCTTCCTGCTTAGGTTCAACTGCATCCTGTGTAACTTGTATAGCATAAGTATCACTCCCTCCTCCAATACTATGTGAATTTGAAGGCAGGAACTGTTGTAATTGTTAAAAAATCTCCTCAGGACTTGCAATAGCACATAGTAAGTAGGTGCTCAATAAATGTCCATGAACTTGAATTTGTTGATGGACCTTTCATTTGTTGCAATATCTGGAGTTTTATTTGGCATCAAGGAAAGACGCAATAATTTCCAGAACCCCATGGAAGGCCCAGTAGGGGCCCTTGGAGCACTAATGAGAACAAAATCAAAGCAGTCTTTTTAAATATTAAGCATCATCAAGATAATTAAGGATCTGGGGAGACATTTAACTCCGGTGGCAAATTTTTTTGTCCATGTTCTTGTGCAGTAAATATAAAAGTTCTATCTACCCCACCCTCTCCTTGACCCCCGTCCTTGAGAAAATCTGCCCCAGGACCAGTGAAAATATGTGAGCTGATCCATGTTAATTGGTTTGTATGCTTTAGTCATCAAGGGACCCATAACTGACATACACAGAGCATGTTCATGTATACAAAGGACTTTCCGTATAGTGTCTTATTTAATATTGAGGGAGAGAGAGAGAGAGAGAGAGAGAGAGAGAGAGAGAGAGAGAGAGAGAGAATGGTGCAGTGACTCCAATTCACTCAACATAAGGATTAGGGAATGACCATAAAGGCTGGCTTCATGTATCTGAACGGCTGCTCTCCAGTATCAGACAACATAAAGATTTGTTAATGTGTTTATTACTCATGAGAAAGTGACTATTTTATCTAAGAAGTGGACATTAGGAGAAGAGAGGTTTGATTTTGGTCTGCTTGGTGACCAGAATCACGGGGAAGGTGTGTGAGTGGAGTTACAAAGAGATAGATTTAAGTCTGGTGTAGGGAAAAATACTCAACAAGAGGAGATGGAATAGATAGCCTAAGGAGTAAGTGGGGTCCCCCATATTGGATACCTCATTGCAAAGGTGGTGTGTATGCTTTAGGGGGGATGTCTTGGAGAGGATTCATGGGGAAGTGTGAGTTGAGAAAAATAATCACAAAGGTCCCTTTTTGCTAGGTTTCTGTGGTCCTTCCAATTATATTATAAGGCATTATCCTAATATCTGGAAATTGGGGCTATGTTGTCCATGGTTTTATAGTTAATATATGTTAGAATCATCATTTGACCCAAATGTCTATCTTAACATCCAACTGTTGGCTCTTTCCAATCTATGATTGTTCAGTAACAGAGTAACCCATAAGAATCAACTGTGTTCAGCCTTCCCAAAGAAGTTACGGTCACTAGCTATTTGTCCTCATTCTTCATGGATTGTCATGGATTTCTCATGGGACAATGATGAGTTTAATTGGAAGGTTAGTTTATAACCACTCTTGGCTCTTCACTTATAGGTCTTATTTTCTATTTTCTATTCTCTATGAGAATGGTGCCATTAGAGTCTTTTTTTTTTTTTTTAGCAAGGATATTGGAGTAGTTTGCCATTTCCCTCTTTAGCTAATTTTATAGGAAACTGAGGCAAAGAGAGTTAAGTGACTTGACAAGGGTCTGGGTTTGAACTCAGGAAGATGAGTCTTCTTGACTCCAGGCCCAGCACGCTGTCTACTGTGCCACCTAGCTGCCCAGGGCAGATAGTAATCCTTATATAAATGTTAATTATTATACAGATTATGAACCCCAGACTCCTAGAATCCCTTCCAAGTCATTGTGTTACAATTAGGTCAGGCTGACTGCCAGCGTTTTCCCAGGGCAGAAAAATCTCAAATTTCTAAATTACTTTGATTAAGAGCAATTTATGATAAACTTTTAAAATCACAAAGTTGGGGGTGGCTAGGTGGTACAGTGGATAAAGCACTGGCCCTGGAGTCAGGAGGACCTGAGTTCAAATCTGGCCTCAGACACTTAATCATTACCTAGCCGTGTGGCCTTGGGCAAAACACTTAACCCCATTTGCCTTGCAAAAACCTAAAAAAAAAGAATAAAATCACAAAGTTTATTTGGATTTGAAAGCAACCCATATCTGACATGTTATATATATAGCCCTTCCTGCTTAGCCCAGGGTCTCGCATTTAATAGATACTCAGTGAATAGTTGCTTAAGAGTGAATGAAGGATTTGCGATGTATCTTCCAGGGTACATTTGAGGGAAATCTCCTAGGTATGCTCAAATGTCTGGACTTGAAAGCATCTAACTCAGATAATAGCAGATGAAAAATGTTATGATGGATTACATTTCTGCAGGGCATGTTTTAAAAGAGGATGTGCAAAACAGTTGCAAGTTTTTTTTTATCCAAAGCATCTCCCTTTTGCAACCACTTTTTATTTATTAACAATTTGTATGCTGCCTGTTTCTTTTAAAAAAAGAGTCAGCCATGACTAAAAACAAATGAGCAACGACAACATGCTCCATGCCAGATAAAGTGTTTTACAATTATTGTCATTTGTTTAATTGGATAAATTATAAAATTATTTGAGCCATACAAGAATACAGGAGCTATCTTCATTTGGCAAATGAGGTTAAGTGACTTGCCCAGGATCTCACAGCTGTGAAGAGTCTGAGGGCAGATTTGAACTGAAGTCTTCCTAGACTATACTGCCACTCAGGGCTGTGGTGCACTAGTTACTGCTCTCAATTAATTTCATCACTGATTTATATTAACAATTCTTTTTTATTTTTGTGTTGGAGTGTCCAGACAACTCTGATTTTGTCAGCGTAGGGAGCAATGGGTGTGGAAAGTCCCTCTACAGATATAGATGAACAACTTGGCCATAACTTAGAGGCACCCACCCTGGGTAAATTTTTTTTAGGTTTTTGCAAGGCAATGGGGTTAAGTGATTTGCCCATTGCACAGCTGGGTAATGATTAAGTGTCTGAGGCCGGATTTGAACTCAGGTACTCCTGACTCCAGGGATGCTACTCTTTCCATTGTGCCACCTAGCCACCCCAAGAAAGAGGAGCCCTGGGTAAATTGAAGGGTGCCAGGACCCAGCTAATATGAGTCAGGAGTACTTGAATCCAGACCTTCCAGATTTACAGGCCTGTCCTTCACAGGCAGAAAATGGCAAATAGGCAAATTTAGGTGATCTGAGAGGGCAACTTCCTAATGAAGAGAATGGCAGTTTTACAATTAAAGAAACTGAGACTGAGGGGGAAAGTATCTTATACTTGGTCACTAAACTAGTGTGTATCTGAATGAATCAATAAAACAAGATGCTTTTCCAAGGTAGCTCTGAGTTGCCTCTTAGTATAAAACCTAATTCCCAATTTTTTGATTCAGAATTGAGATTTCTTCGATTCTTCAAAAACTGCCCTAAGGAAATGACTCAATTTCTTCAGGTGCAGAGTTTGAGGAACAATCACTTCTAAAACCAAAAAATTAATGTGACCTTAAACATGGAGACTGTCCTCTCACAGATAATTTATATATTATTTATATATTATATTATAATATATATATATACATACATATATACATATATATATATATATATATATATATATATATATTTAGATCTTAATGGGCCTGGTTAAATGATGCTGATTGAGCAAAATGAAGTTGTGCTACGTTATTCCATCTCCTAACTGTTGTGTTCCAAATGAACTGAAATCACATAAGTTGGTCTGAGGACTTTTTTATGAATCAGCAGTTAAAGGTAATGGTGGATTTGGGGGAGGTAATGTAAGAAAACATGGAAATAGGTGGCAGGAGACCAGAGCCAAGTTCCACTTCTGTGATCCACTTATGGAATGACCTGAGTTAAGCCCCCTAATTTCTCTGAGTCTCTGTCCTCATTTTTATAATGGGTCCATTATGTATATTCATTCTCCCTTTCCCAAAGGGTTATTGCAAGATAAAATGAGATCTCACACATGAATTACTTTAAAAAATAAATGCGCTAAGTCAATGTATTACCACCAAACCTTAAATATAGTAGGCTTTTGAAAAAATTATTTTGAGTTTCTTGGATGATAATGTTTTAGGGGGTTCTCACAGTTATAGTTTCTAGTACAGTCTATATTAGCTTATAGACATTGCATTGAGGCTTAGAATATTTTACAGAAGAGGCAGATGAGACAGTGATGCTAAAGCATTAGACCTTTTTTATAGATACAGTTTAATGATCAGAAAGAAAGGAAGGTTCTACTCAAGGCTTCAGAGGGCATGAGGAAGTGGAGGTGGGGAGCTTGGCAAGAGAAGTTTAGGACAGAGTCAAATGCAGATTTCAGGGACTGGATGGATAAAGACATTCCTGTATATCAGTTAGAAAAGAGATTCTGCTAGATCACTGAGTGGTGATCTTAGGAGCCCAGCAGAAGGCTGAAAGAGGTCAATCATGGAGGTAATTGGTGCCATGGAAAAAGTGCTGAATGTTCTCTCAAATTTGGAGTTATAGGAGCTGAAATATTACAGTACTTGAATTCAAATCCTAGATCTGCCCCTGACAACTTATGTGACTTTGGAAAAGTCATTTAGCCTTCTCAGTTTCTCAGTTTCCTCATCTGTAAATTGAGGGAGGTGAAGGTGATAACCCCTAAAGGTCCCTTCTGACGAGTCTTTGATCTTATGCTTATGTAATAGGTTGATCTCAGGATATACATCCCAGGTTATTCCTCCCAGTTTGGTTCAAAAATGCTTGAGGTCTATCCTTTACCCACCAGGAGAGATCAGTAACATGTGCTAGAGGCAATGATTTTTTTAGGGAGGAGTATCTATTAAATGCAAGACCCTGGGCTAAGCAGGAAGGTCTATAACATGTTAAATCTGAGTGGTTTCCAACCTTTAATGTCAGTGGCAAGGAGGCACCAGACATTATCTTTTACCCTCTGTCTATACCAAGGAACATAGATATTTCTAGTTATGGAAGTTTACAGAAAATCAACAGGGAAGGTGAGGGTGTCCCAGGCAAGCAAATGAGTACTTATAGAACAGAGACATTCTGCCCCAAGAAAGTCTAGGTCTGCCACAGAATTCATGTACAAATACATGCATACGAAATATTTGTGCCATATCTCTAATGCTGCCCAAATGTTGAGTTCTGACATATGATCTAAATATATTTGTTCCTTGGTACAGCTCCTAGGACACCACCTATTCATCAAAAGATGTTTTTTGATATCTGAATGACTCCTTAATCTCAGAAGTATGAGTCCTCCATCCACAGATATAAACTGTGAACTTTCCATATCTTCTCAACTGTGTGGTTCTCGATCATCTTTCCATAGATCATCCAGTGATGTTCTACCCTCATCCCAAGGGTGCCTGTGAATTTTCAAGTTGTGATCTCATACCTTGCTCTTGTGACACAGTCCACTTCTTTTCTCAGCCTTTTTTTCCTCCTTCATGATATCTTAACCAAAGAAGACATTTTTTCCAAATATAAAAATATTAAATTTATTTATTAATTCCATTTTCATCTGTTTTATCTCCTATTAAGAGTGGGCATATGGATATTTCTGTTTTCATCTAGAATCAAGAGTGATGGAAAAGCAGACAAGTCCCATCCTGCATTAAGTAGCTATTAACCCATATCTACAAGAGAGTTTTGGGCTTTTCAAATTGTTTGAAAAAATTACCTACATTTGATATGAAATAGATTGATAGTCATCAGGCCTAATTTAGAGCATTTGAGTGGTTTCCAGTTACAATGGATTTATTTTTCCAAACCTCTTGAGAATCCAGCCCTCAAGAGAGCATGCATTGACCCTGTTTGGAAGAGAAGAGTGGTAGCTTTGTAATAATTGAGATTTAAAGTATCTCTCATAAAATAAAGCAAGACAATTCTTGAATTTGGCCGCTGTCTCAGATAGGCTCATGTTAGACTGCTCCATCCCAAAGTTAAGATTTACTGCTATAGTTCAGGGATGTTCTCTCATTTTGAAAAATTCTTGTTTTTCCTAGTGTTTGATTCCATGTTTGAATTGGATCTCTTGGCTTAGTTTCAGTTGGTGAAGGTAGGATAGCACAGTTGAAGCTGAAGATGGGGGTTCTGCATTCAAATCCCAGCTCAGTCTCATTACCTGTGTGACCTTGGACAAATCATTTCTCCTTGTGTGGGCCTCAGTTTCCTCATCTCTCTAATGAGGTGTTTATAATAGGTGACCTCTAAAATCCTAGCTCTAAAGTTGTGATTATATGGCTATGTGCTGAAATCACAAGAGGGAGCCAGTGTGACACAATGGTTAGACAAGGGGATTTGGAGTCAGAGGACTGAGGTCAGTTCTCAACTCAGCTCACTTGCTAGGTTGAGTGGTTTCCCTGGGCCTCAGTTTCCTGCTCCATAAATTGGGGATTTTAGTTCATTACCACTGGTTTCCTATAAGGATCAAATCACTTTACTCAGTGATCGATTTCTCTTTATCTCTCACTCCTTTTCTCAAATACAGGGGTGAGGGGAGCAGTATTTAGCCTGGAACAAATGTTCTCATTGTACAACAAGATTTATTTAACTATTCCTTCATGGTTCTAAATTATCTAATTAGAAAGATAAAGAAATGAAACCAGTTTGCTACATATTTGATATATTTAATAGAAAAATATATTTTTGATATTGATATAATTTGATACATATTTTAATATAATGGGATATTTAATAGTTAACCATTTATTGGACAAAGTGATAGGAGACTCAAAATATTTAGAAGAATCATAATAATATCACAGACTATGAGAGTTTGAAGGGATTGCAGAGGCTATTCAGTCCCTGACAAACTTAGAAAATAATCTCTTCCATAATATATCCAAAGCATCCCTTTTTTGGCACAGGGTCTTTGAGGCCCTCTTTAAGAGAAAAACTAATTTCTCTGTCAGCAAACCATTCTACCATTCTCATTTATATTAAACATTTTCTCACATTAAACTAAAATTTCTTCCCTGAATCTCACACTTATTGATTTTAAATTTATTTTAAGTCTTCTTCCTTTGTCATAGTCTTCAACTATTTGAAGAATTCCATCATATTCCTCTGGAAACTTCTCTTCTTCAGAGTAAATATCCCTAATTCCTTCAACCAAGTCCTCATACAACATGAACTTGTACCCTTATTGTCTTTAAGGAAGATAGTGAATGATATCTTAACCAAAGAAGATATTTTTTCGAAATATAAATTTGTAAATATAAAACATATATATATATATATATATATATATATATATATATATATATATATATATTGTAATTTTGGGGGGGGTGAGATGGACATCTTTGAAATAATGAAAGGAGAATATATTGATAGAGATTCATCCCTGGAGCATTTTGCATCATCATCTCATTTGAGGCCAACATCAACTGAGTTAAGTTGTTCAGAAACTATCATTCCCATTTTGCAAAGGGAAGAACTCGGGAGATAAGATGACTCCCAAAGACACCCAAATAATTATGAATACTTGTGAAGTCACTTCCTCTTTGTTGACTTCAGTTTCCTTATTAAAATGAAGGGGAAGGGTTGGTGCCATTGGTCTCTGGTATCCCTCCCAACGTTTGCTCTAAAACCCCATTTTAAATACTCTTTCCATTATCCCATGACTGACTCCTTAGAAAATAAAAGCACTATTATGAAGCACCACATTGCAATTGAGCCTTGGGACAGCCCTCTTGATTGTAGTTATGGTGATCATTGCTCTTGAGGAGAAAGTAGGGTTGTAGACTTAAACTACTTTCCCAAGTCTCAAGATTGTCAAAGGCAGAGCTTGGTTTGGCCATGGCTGCTCTGATTCTAGGGCTGGGCTTACTCCAGTGTTACCATGCCACCCTCCAAAATGCATTTAGTTGTGATGGAGAGAGTGTAAATGCTCTGAGAATACAACCAAGGGAGGTCATTTGGGGTGGTATGGTTACAGATGAACTCATGAAAATTCTGAGGTTTGTGCCTGATGACCCTTAAAGGAAGGACTGGATCTGGATGGGCTAAGAGGAGATTCACCAAAAATTTCTTCCCTATCCATATATAATTATGGGTATTTATTATATGCACCTATGGTAAATTTATCAGTTTATTAACTATCTCTTATGCACCAGTGCTGGAGTTATGAAGACAAAGATCAAATGATCCCTGCCTTCAAGGAGCTTAAATTCTTTGGAGAAGGTAGATGCACATAAGTATAATGTCATTTTCTTGGGGTGTGGGGAGGCATTAGAGGAAGACTTAAGAAGGAACTCATATAGGTAGTGATAAGCTGAGTTTTGAAGAAAAAATATAAAGAGGGTGGGGTCAGCACCATCTGTACATGGTGCCCCAGATACTCTCTCCACATGGAGGAGACTAGAGAGGTTACTATGGGAGAGTCATCATGTTATGGAATGGCATTGATTTGGTGAGATGGTGAAGGAGGCACGTACTGTCTCTAGGTGATTTCAGTTGGATAACTATATGATGAAGAAGATGCTTAGTGACCATCTATGAAGACTTTCAAAGTGACCTGCCAGCTTCAGCCCCTTCCACTTGGCCTCATGCAGGGTTTCCTTTGATCATGGCATCTATGAGACAATAAGAGACAATGCTGTTAAAGTGAGAGGTATTTCCATTTTCTTCCATATGAAGCCAAATGACCCTGGGAAAAGTCATTGATCCTTGTCTTCTGTATTTGCTCTTTTCCCTTTCTAGTGACAGAAATTGTGAATTCTAAAGGGCAGAATGAACTTTCATTTTCTGGTATTCTAGAATCTGACTTCTGAAATGAGACCAGCATGGATACCCAGAGGAGCAAGGAGTGATCTTTCAGAATGACCATTGAGACGGTAGCCCATAGGCAGCCGAGACAAGGACCTAGCTGGCAGAGCTGTCACCTTTGGTCATAAAGTTGGGACGACTTATGCAGTGGAGGAACTCAGCTACATTTTGAGCCCACTCATTTTAGTGATAGAATTGATTATCAATAGGCATTGAGAGAAGTGTCTATTGTTGTTCTTGCTATATTAAATATTCCTTTGTAAAAGATACCTGAGGTCAAGTGGTTCAATAAAATTGGGTTGCTTGTAAGGATCCTTCACAATGAATGGGGAATCACAGATGTTGGGGGCTTAAGTCAATGGCAGGAAAGAAAAAGAAACATCCCAGTTTATCAGTGAGCCCTAATCCTGGGTGGGGATGTAGCAGCCTGGTTCCAGGAGAGTGAATCAGAATATATATATTTTTTTCAAAAGAATTCTAAGAGAGGTTTTGGAAGAGAGGGAATCCATTTCTTTTTGTGGGGAAAGATAGACAGTATAAAGGCAGAGACTAGAAATGGAGAGTCCCATATGATGAGCACTAAGAAGGATGTCTGGCTGCATTAGTCGGGTGCATGAAGGCTGTAAAGATTGAATGAGACCCTTTAGGGGAAGGTTACAAGGGCCAAATAGAAGAATTATTCTTTGATACTGGAGGTAAGAAGGGATAGAGGATGATAAGGATCCACTGTGCTTTATTGAGGTGAGGAATGACACAGAGGAGATATGTTTTAGGAATAGAAGTAGAGACATTTGATAAAGTGAGAATGATACAGAGAATATCTGCAATTATGATTCAGTGTTCATCTATAGATTCAAGGAGCACCTTGAACCCAAGATGTCCATATGGCTAAGTTCAATCTAACACCAAGTGTCTGCTTTAGGAAGAAATCTTTTTAAAAATCATAGCTCCCAAGAACAACTCCCTCATTTTATAAATTATGAAACCAAAGAGTAGCATCTACAAATAGCTTACCTCACATTAAACAGCTGATGACTAGAACGAAATACAAATCCTTTTCCTTCAGATCCAGGTCTATGCCTAAGCCACTTTCCTATGTTTGTGAGAGAATTTTGTCATAAAGATTCCTTGTGACAAAAGCTTCTCTTCCCCCAATCCCTAATCAGTGGCTTGTTCCATAATATAAATACAATGACAATTTCTTTTTACTTTACACCCAGATTTACTTTTGATGGAATATATATATATGGAGAAAGTAGTTCCCTTGTGTAGCATTCTCAGGCAAAGATAGGAGAGTGATTGAAATTAATAGCCCTCCCAGAGGCAAGTGCACTTAATTTTTCCATATAGAAAACAGATATCCTCTATTATGGAAAAGCTAATTTCTACCACCTGGGTCAAAAGTATATGTGCAAAGATGAATTCATTTCCCTTGAATCAGTCTTTGAATCAAAGAACTAAATTAGAAACTCAGGGAGAACATTTGATAAAGTTATATAAAATAGAATTTTGTGTTGGCACCATATTTAGGTCAGTGGACATGTGCAGAACAGGTGGACTGCATCATGAGTAATGATTCCTGAGTAGAGAAAGAATGGAATTGAGCTCTTTGAGGGTAATTGGGGGCTGTTATTCCTTCCTGTTTTAGCCCTAGACTAATTGTCTCTAGATAGATTGTCCTTAGATGGATTTGGTTAGGGACAGAATGAGATTCAGATCCATGTTAACCCATGATTTTTGGAAAGGATATGGGTGCATTGCTTGGGTCTTTCTAGGGGCTTCTTTTGTTAGGGTAGTCCCTGGATATTCTCCCTTCCTCTCCTTTCCCTTAATTTGATGCTGACACAGGAAAAGGCAACCAGAGATGTACCTGCCTTCTCCTCTCTGAAGAATACTGTTGGATATGATAGACTTCCTTCTCTTGGAGTAGGGGTTCAGATTTCTGGTAAAGTTGGCCCCAAGTTGAGAGAACAGATCGTTCTAAGGCAGCCTTGCCTGGTTACATTTCTGATATTAATGACTTTTTCATTTCAAAACTCTATCCTATTATCCCAAGGGCATGATGAATATGTGAGTAGGTTTATTTTTTCGCATCCTAATCATGGTTTTGGGAATGGAATTAATTTAAGATGGTTAGGACTGGGGTTGGAGACAGTCTGAATAAACTAATCTGTGAAACCTAATTTGATTCAACATGGTTGTTAATTTTCTGGTAAGTTCAAGAAACTGTTCCAAGGATGAGTAGAGAAACAAGAAGCTCACCCTCATGGAGCTTCTATTCTGTCTTGGAGGAACATGGAACTTTTATGATTCGGGTCAGTTCAAGGAATACTGAAGAGGGAGGGAACATTACAATTGATGGGAGGCCAGGAAAAGTGTCAGTGGGGAATTTGAATAAGTGGTGAGGCATTTGGGAATTAATGTGTTACCTGGGAAATGCTCTAAGGGTGAGTGTGATTGTGGCTGAACTTGGCCTGGCTGCGGTGTGAAATGGACAGGTGATTGGTGATTCAAAAATTAGGAAGGGATAGGCTTGTTTGTCCTTGCTAGTATACCTCCTCCTCCTCTCACCCTTGCCTCAAGAGTATACACCTATATGGGGTGTTCAAGGTCAGAAGGCTCCTTGGCTGTTTTTGGAAAGAGAGTTCCCAGCGTGAGGAAGCAATGAATATTCCAAAAATAATTATAACTAACTTTGTTGTTGTTGATGATGAGTCGTGCCTGACTCTTTGCGACCCCATTTGGGGTTTCCTTGGCAAAGATAATGGAGTTCTAAGGATTTTTTGTTTGTTTTTTGTAAGGCGATGAGGTTGAGTGACTTGCCCAAGGTCACACAGCTAAGTAATTATTTAAGTCTAAAGTTGACTTTGAATTCAGGTCTTCCTGACTAGGGCCAGTGCTCCATCCATTGTACCCCCTAAGACTTTTATTTTTAAGCTTGGACCAACATGATATAGAGAAGAGTACTCTCTTGATTTGGGAGAATGGTTTTTAAGCTATTCTTCTTCCCATATCTTCTCAAAAATATTGTGTAGTTAAGCCTGAGGGATGTTCATGTGATTAAATACCATATGGGAGCGAATCTCTGGATGGTCTTTATGACTTCAATTGAAACTTATATATGAGAGAAAATTTTAGAATGGAGATTGGAGTCAGCAGCAATTGAGAATAACTTTGAGCCCTCAGAGGAGGAGGGCATTTAGCTACTTGCCTCCTCCATACAGATAAATCCACTAGTGGACAGAGTTCAGGTCATTCCTTAGAGAAAGGCTGATTCACTGAACTCTCCCCATTATATGGAAATTAGGGGTCACATTGCAAGTTCTGATTTGTTGGGAGACTCAAATAACATGTCAAATGAAATTTAAAAGCAGTCTCTATTAGTTATCAGGGGCAGCAAGAGTGTTCGAATAGAATACTCAACCTTGAAGTCAGAAGACTCATCTTTGAGGTAGGTTTTAGTTTTATTTTACAGATGACAAACTAAGGCAAAGAGAATTAAGCGACTTGCCCAAGGTTACACAGCTAGTAAGTATTCAAGGCCAGGTTGGAACTCATGACTGGGCACAAGCTTAAAACAAAATCTTGAATGATTTTATTTTTAAATTTGTCATTCACTGAAGTCACTGTCTTGCTCATAGAATCCAGATTTTTGTCTGTGGCATCAGTGCACTAGAGGGTTAGATTGGGATAGATACTTAAGGCTGTACTGGCAAACCACAAATTCTGGCATGGACTCCCAAACCTAGACCTTGGGGACTATACACAAAGTTGCTGCCTAACTCCCTCCATTTCTATATTCATGGCATCTTATGGACCCTCTCCTGCCAAGAGATTCACAACATCTCCTTCTCCTTCTTACAAAGCAACTAGACAGGAAAAAGAAAAGGAGGTGGTTGTGATGGTAGTGGTGGTGGTAGTTGTGGTGATGGTGGTGGGTGGTGGTGATGGTGGTGGGTTGCGGTGGTGGTGGTGGTGGTGGTGGTAGTGCTGATGGTGGTGGGTGGTGGTGGTAGTGGTGGTGGTGGTAGTAGTGGTAGTAGTGGTAGTGGTGGTGGTGGTGGTGATGGTGGTGATGGAGGTGGAATGAGACAAGAATCTCATCTTGGATGTCTTGAATGTAAATGTAATTGGCTTAGTGGCCAATCAAGAGTTCAATCAATCAAACTTCGGCAGCCAAAATGTTCCAGGAACTCTTCTAAGCCCTGGAGATAACAAAAAGAGACAAACAACAGTTCCTATCCCCAGGGAGTTCACAATCTCATTGGGAAGACACAAACAAACATATGTATAAACATGCTATAGGCAGGATAAATAGGAAATAATTAACAGAGGGAATGCCCCAGGCTTAAGAATTCTTTACTGGAGCACATGCTTATCAAACCCAAAATAGAATAGCTGCCTGTGCTCTGAAGCCCACCTAGGGATTGCTTCAGCCAAAATCTTGGTCTTTGTTCTATACAGATAATGACCTGGGATCCAGAGAGATTAAGTACAAGGTCCAGGATAAGCCATCTAGTAAGCCACTGAGGCAGGATTCTAATAGATCATCCTGAATCCATTTCTCACAATTCTCTATTATTACCATTATGTGAATTTCACATATTTTTGGATAAAACCTGAGTGATTAATGGGATCAAATGCTATATGGAAGCTAATCACTGGATAGTATTTATAATCTCAACTGTCAAATTATATTTAGGAGAATTATACTCGAATGAAGGTTTAAGTCAATAGCCCTTGAGAATAACTTTGAGCCCTCAGAGGAGGAGGAGATTTAGCTAAATTTCTCTTTTCTCCACTCAGCTCCACAGCAACCTGAGCTCCTAACTTCATATGTCTCTCCCACCCTAGTTCAACATAGAGCTTTGGAGTGATCAGAGTCCTGAATCCAGGGTTGGTAGAAATAGGTTTAATTAAAGTCTAAACATGAAACGTTGATGCTATTGAATGTTGTCATCTAAATCCAAGCTTCTTTGGAAAACACACTCAGCATTTTCCATGTTTAGAATCAAGAAAATAAATCTGGATGAGATTTTCATCATTAAATATAATGGTACAAGGTCGATTTATTTCAAATCAGCACTCAGTCTTTAGTTTGTTTAAATTACTGTGACACTATTACTGAACACGTCAGGAGGAACAGTGTAAGGCTAAGTAAAACATTTCAGAGATATTTTAGGAGCTAAGCAGCCTAGCTGGCCATCTGGGAAACATTAGGTGATCTCGGAGGGGCCATCCAGCTTTCAAATTCAGTGCTTCTGTCATAGTGTGGTAGCTACAAGAGAAGATGGTCTAATGAGAATTCAAGCGCCATTCTTTGGAAAGGGATGAAGCTGCAAAAAGAAAATGAAAAAATCAATAAACATTTCAGAGAATTCTATAAAATCAGGGTTTAAGGGAACCTCAGAAACCACAGTCCCACCCATCTGGATGAAAACCACTGTTAAATGTACCTGACAAGAGATTAGGTTCAGTTTGAAAATTTCAAGGAATGAAAAAGTTCACTTCCTTCCAATGCAGTGTGTTCCATTTCTGGATAATTCAGATTCTCAGGAGGATGGTTTTGCTTTTGTTTGTTTTTGACAGATCAAACTCTTGCCTCTGTTATTTCCGAAGTGGTGGTACTGGTAGGGAACATTTTATTTTATTTCATTTTATCTTATTTTATTTTTGTAAGGGAATCAGGGATTCCCTGACTTTCCCAGGATTGCACAGTTAGTAGTGTCAAATATCTCAGGTCAGATTTGAACCTACATCCGCCTGACTCCAGGGCCAGCACTCTATCCTGTACCATCTAACTGCCACTAGGGCACATTTTATCAAATACCTACTGTCTGCAGTGGCAGCTACTGTCTAGGTGGCACAGTGGACTCTTGTGACCTGGGTAAGTCACTTCACCCTGATTGCCTCAAATCCAGGGCCATCTCCAATCAGCCTGATTCCTATCAGGCCACTGGACCCAGATGGCTCTGGAGGAGAAAGTGAGGCTGGGGACTTAGCACAGCTCCCTCACTCAAATCCAATTCCTGTGTTTGTCATGGCATCACTTCCCTGACATTGTGGTGTTTTTGGAAAATGAAGAACAAACATTAGGAATACTAAACTATAGAAATACCCAGTTCCTATCCTCAAGGGGCTTATGATCTTAGAGTGGTCTAGTCATACTCAGAGACAACTACAACACAAGTTCCAAGCTCCTCAGATGCATAAGGGCTAGCCAACCCTAGTGGCATCTAAAGAGTTCTGTTTTGCTAGCTTGATCAGAATGAGCTTCATTCCTGCTGGGCCTTGGGGGAAACTTTCAGTCAGGGAAGTGAAAACCAATGTTTTCCAGCCTTGGGAGATGGCATCTAGGCCATGGAGCAAACAGCCAATCTCTGGTACCTCTTTTTTGGTATATAGTAAGTCAAGATTTCTACTAACAGGTGCATTATAATGAGTTTTATGGTTCCATGATATGGGAAAAACATTCAGAACAAAAAAATCTCATTTTCATCAAGACAGACAAAGCCAGGAATGATCAATGAAGATTAAAAAAATTCAAAGCTTTTGTGTTTTTTAGGAGATTATAATTCTGAAGGAATGAAATGTGGGGGAAGAGAAAGGGCGGAGAGAGTGCTATATTCGGGGGTTCAGATTCAAACTTTGCAATCTTGAAACATGTGAGACCTTGGGCAAGTCACTTAAACTCTGTGAGCCTCAACCTTCTCATCTTAAGAAGGTGAGAGCAGTCCACTTATGTCTGAGGTCCCCCCCCCCAAGACTATGATCCCAAGGTCCACTTACCTAGGTTGAGAAACTAGTGATGATTAAAAAGAAGGTTGGAAACAAGACATCAGTCTACCCAATGCCATATGGGAGAAAATGGCAGAGCAGAGGATCAAGTCTGAGGATCAGAAAATGGAAAAAAATAGAAGACTTCCATGAAAATCTCCCTTAAGTAAAGGAGGCCTTTACATATAAGATAGAACCAGAGAAGGATGAAAATAGTGAAGAAAAATGAGAGGATGGTATAGCAGGAAAGCTCCTCAGAAATCACTGGGCAAGAAGCCAGACTTAAAGCTTTCCCTCTTTTAACCATAGAGGAAGAAGCAGAACAGAACATTGCTATATTCTTGACTTGTAGTTAGAAAAGACTTTGTTCCCAAATTCAAATGTGATTGATCTGCCTCGTTGAGGTAATGGTCGCCCCAAACTGGAGGTATTCGAGTTCGGACTAGATGAACGTTTTGGGGGATGTAATTAAAAAGGTACAAGTGGAACTAAGAGGTCACTGGAGTCCTTTCAAAGCTAGCTGTGTGACCTTGGGTAAATCATTTCCCTCCCAGAATCGTAGTGATTAAAATACATGCAGTAATTTCCATGAGTTTTGAGGAAAGTGTTTTGTTCCCTTAGGAGAGTGCTAGATACTATATATATAATGTTGCAGGTATGAGAAAAGATTGGACCAAAAACTGGATCGCTAGATTTGCAAAAGGTGACACAGATAGCTAATATTAGAGGACAGATTTAAATTTGGGGCTTTTGACCCTGATGTTCTTTCTATTCTTTCTCTTGAATCCCTCTGTGTCATGTAGAGATACCATCCACCTATAAGGGACCTAAGAAGATGGGGAAATGGAACAATATTTGATGCCAGAATATACTACCACCAACTATATCTTGAATCAGTTGACCAAGATTATCTATTGAACTAGATGGCCTCTAACATCCCTTCAGGATTTGTATTTATGAACCTCAATTATAGCTTGAAACTTTTGCCATCTGATCACTTGAAGGTGGGCTGCCCTCCTTCACTTCACCCTTTCTGCCAGTGTGCCTTTTAACCATCTTTCACAGATCCTTTCCAATGTTTGAGGTCCCTAGAGACCAATCAATGTTCAAGAATGTATTGAAGGCCTTCCTCTAGGTCTCTAAGACCTAGAGGTCTTACCCATCCCTCTCACCATTTGCCTTCTTTTCTTATCACTTGTCCTGATGTTCTCTGCTAGCCTTGATGCTCCTCCTGTCTAATTTTTCTTGGACATATGTCACACTTTAGAGACATAGCTCTCCATTGACCTTAGAATAGCCCTCAATGTCAATCTTTCAGACTGGGGTGGCCAAGGACTTATAATTGTACCCTACCACTGGAGAATGAAAGAGTGCATGAGCTGCAATTCTTTCCCAGTTAGAATGAATCAAATGATAATTGGGATCATTAAGAAATCTGCGTACTTGCTTATTCTCTAAGGATGTCCTTTTTTGCAAAAGTTCAGGGATCATTAAATGACTATTCCTTCCTTCATTTCATGACTTCCTGTCATTGCATCTGAGCAGTTTACAGAACCCTTTTAGACCTTTAGAAAATCCTCCAAATGGAAGGATTAAATAGGACAGATCTGCCTGTACTACTGAGGAAACCTGGTCTAAGTAGCAGGTTGATCACTAAACTAGTCAGAGGCCTGGACAACACTAAATAATAATGAAATTGTGCAAGCAATTGGATGCAGATAAGAGTATCATTGAAAGCCCTCCCTCATTCTCCATTGCCTAGAGGGAGCTTTACCTTCCTTTTTCACAAAACATTTACTCATCTCCCAAGAACTAACTCAGTTCTCACCGATATAGCAGTTGAAATCATAGTTGTTTTTATGGTATATTATTGTTTATTTTGTTATATACTTCCCAATGACATTTTTATTGGCTTCAGATTGTTTCGGGTAGTTTTTCAGGCTCCTTCGGGTGCTGTGTTACACCTTTGTCCTAGACCACAGAGACAACTGCTTTATTTTTGGCACATAATGCTTGTTTCGGAGAGGTCTGAAAGACGGGTGGATCAGAGAATGGATCTAGTCCTTCATATCGTTGGTCCCTGTACCCATTATTTATTGGCCAGTATTTATATATCGAATATCAGCCGTTGATCCCAGACTTCATGATAAAAATGCACCTTCTGACTATCATCCACTTGGCTTGTACTACTGGGACATATTTCTTAACTTGATTTTATCGCCCTCAGTTCTTGGGTAGCTTGCACAATTTCATTATTATTTAGCGGTATCTAGGCCTCTACTAGCTTAGTGATCAATCTGCTACTTAGACCAGGTTTCCTCAAGCTAAGAATGGCTTTTACATTTCTAAATATGATGAAACTTTGTTTTGAAAATCTAAAAATCATTCTTGGTTCAAGGATTCAAAAAAGGCAGAAGCTTTGCTCTACCTTTCCAACTTCTGCTTTAGATAATTAAAATATTTCCCTTAGAAGCTGATAGCAATTATACATATAAGGACCCAGGAATGTGAATGAATGAAAAAATAGAATCATTGATTGATTGATGTTTGGTCTCCAGTCTTGAAGAAAATCATGACATCAGGGAGGTGATTCCATGACAAGAAAGTGAATCAGATTTTGGGGGGGGGGGGGCTGTGCTAAGTCACCAGCCTCGCTTTCTCTTCCAGGGCCATCTGGATATGGATCAGGACCACTGGAGATGGTCCTGTATGTGAGGCAGTCAGGGTTAAGTGACTTGCCCAAGGTCACAGAGCTAATAAGTGTCAAGTATCTGAGGCTGGATTTGAACTCAGGTCCTCCAGACTCCAGGGCTGGGGCCCTATCCATTCTACTACCTAGCTGTCTGGAATCATAGTATGGCACAGCTATACAGGATCTTACCTCTTCTCCCCAATTTGCTCCATTAATTTTATAGAAGAGACAAGAAATAACTTGTATGTTCCTTACCCCATCATGTACACACACACACACACACACACACACACACACAATTCTTTGTGAGAATTCTTTCTGAAAACAGCCAAGGTAGAGTGATTTACAACCTTGTCTCGCTGTGCTGGGAAAAGCTGTTGATTTTCTAGACTTAAGAAAGTGATGGAGAAAATGTTAATAATTCATCTTAAGATTAAAAGTGTGTTGTACAAACATTTCTCTCCTCCAGCCCTTAGGGATCCAGTTGTTAAACATTTACCAGTGCCCTCTTAAAGGTACCTTTCATAACTGTGGATAAGGGTAGACTTCTTGATTGAATAAGGGATAGAAAAGATCATAGAAGGTAAAGTGAGTCATTTTGATTCCATGCTATTATAACACTTGTGCTTGAGATCTTTAAAGTGACAATAAGGGAAATAAATTACTAGAAAAAAAATCATTGCAGTAAATTTCTTTGGTGAAATTCTGATATCTGATATATATATATATATACATACATATATATATGGAATTTGTTATTATTATTATTATTACTATCATTTTTTAAGTGTTTTAAGGTCTTCAAAGCACTTTGAAAACATTTCATTTAACTTCACACCAATATAGTGAGTTGGGTGTTTTTTCTTAACTCCATTTTACAGATAAGAAAACTGAAAGAAGGACATAGTGTTAAGTGATTTGCTGAATGAAGTAGTGAAAAGTTAGTAAACATCTGAGGTCAAATTGGAACTCAAGATTCCCGTCTCTAGGTTCGATGCTCTGTGTTAACTAGGCAAGCTTTGAATTGTAGTGTTTGCCTATTCAAAGGCATATGTGTTCACATAGAACATTTAATCATGAGCTTTTGTGAGTTGGTAGGAGTTGGCTCCAACACCCCAATGGGTTCCATCTTCCATTCTTTCAATTGTTTGATTTGAACATTGACAATTAGAACTTGGAACCTATTGATGTATGAGCTATTGGACTGAACCTGATTTCTACTAGACTGGCTTCCAATCTCCACACCCCTCTCCCATCCCTCCACCCCAGAAGATTTTGGGGTTTTTTATTTTCAGTTTTTGCAAGGCAATGGGGTTAAGTGGCTTGCCCAAGGCCACATAGCTAGGTCATTATGAAGTGTCTGAGGCTGGATTTGAACTCAGGTCCTCCTGACTCCAGGGCCAGTGCTCTTTCCACTGTGCCACCTAGCCGCCCCAGAAGATTTTTGTTTCTGCATATTATCAATACCTACTCCAATAGTTGGAATTTTCAGACAGATCAAAGACTGCACTTACTCAATTTTTCCTAGTTCATCTGCACCTACTTTGTTTCCCTGATTGATATTCTCTGATTTAAAAGAAATAAGTATCAATTTAAAAAGCCTGGTAATATGGTTTAGCATCTAGAATTTCTTACCGTTTTTATTGTCATTTCTCTTTTGATTTTTTTTTTTTTGGTTCTTCTTCCAGCTGAATTTTCCCATAGCTCTGTCTAGAAAGTCTAGGTCTAGAAAACCATCATTTACACTTTGATCAGCATATTATTGATTTTATAAATTAAGTTAGGCAATGTCATTATTCTCAAAACACTTTCCCCAGGATAAGCCTGTGGATTTGGTCTGTTTTACAGAGGAAGAAACTGGGACTCCAAGAGGTGATGAGATTTGCTCTTGGATCCACAGTAGCAGAGACAAGATGCAGAACCAGTTGAACTGACTCCAGGACTGGCCCCTGTCATTTGTCAGCCCCCCGGAACATAAAAGTCTGAGGTTTCCACCAGAGCTTCAGGATCAGTGCTAGAAACATCTGAAAAGAAGTCAGGGTGTATGAGACCACACTGTAGTTGGGTCAGCTTTGTTCATCCTGATTAGCCTGGGAATACCTGGATCCAGATGACACTTACCTGCCAAACCAAACCAAACTAAACCAAACAACTACATGCTCCTCTACAAGAAGAAAATATTTGAACTTTTCCTCAACTCACAGGCAATTCCAATGACTTTTGGCATTTTATTTGGCCCATCTTATTTGACATAGTGTTTTAAATGTATTAAAATGTATTAGATCCTCCCCCCTTCCTATTTGCTTTTTTAGGTTTGAACCTTCTCAAGATCACTTTGTTAGGGAAGATAATATGAACATATAACTAGATACAAGATAATTTTAATAATTAGATGTTGGAGAGATTCAGGAAAGAATTCATATAGGATTTGGAGGTTGAGTTATACTTTAATAGAAAATAGGGCTCCCCAGAATCAGGAGAACACTTTACATATTAACAATAACATTGTGAATTGATCAACTTTGAAGGACAGAGCTCCTCTCAGCAGTTCAGAGAGCTAAGACAACCCTAGGAGACCAGGTATGGACAATGCTATTCCCAACCAGAGGAAGAAAGACAAAAACAAAACAACACAAAACCAAAAAAAAAAAACCACTACAGAATATGATTCATTTTTTTTAGTTTTTTTTTTATTTTGCAAGGTAATGGGGTTTAAGTGACTTGCCCAAGGCCACACAGCTAGGTAATTATTAAGTGTCTGAAGCCAAAGTTGAACTCAGGTACTCCTGACTCCAGGGCCAGTGCTCTATCCACGGCACCACCTAGCCACCCTCTAATTCACTTTTTAAAAAATTCCTCTTATGTACTTCTTTCCCTTAATCCTAATTCCTCATACTGAAAATGACTAATTTATAAATGTTTAGCACAAATGTGTATGTACAAAACTAACCTGACTTTGCCACTGAGGGGAGGGGGGGGTGGGAAAGGAGAGTGGAAGGAAATTTTGTAATTTTATATATCTGTATAGATAAAGATATATGCATATGGATGAATGTTGAAAAACTCTCATAACATGTATTTGGAAAAATAAAATATCAATAAAAAAAGAAAATAGGGCTTTTCAAAGGGAGGTGTTAGGAGGAAATTACAGAGGAATGGGAACTAGTACAAAAACATTGAGAGAGAAGGGCAATAGAAACTAGAATGCTATGAGTGAGAACAGCAAAAAAACCTCACAATGGTTAGATTACACAATGCCACAACTTTCTGTGGGAACGAGGATTCCTGGGATTTTTTTAGTCTTTTTGTTGTAAAACATTCTGCCATCAAAATCAAGATGGACTAAACATCTTTTTGAACAAATCTAATATACTGGTTTGTAATATAAATACCATTGCATGAAGGATGGGGAAAGGGCCCAAGTATAGATTGTTAAGGATCAGAGATTTTAGGGTACATAAGTATTCTTTTTCTTATCTTGATAGGGATCCCAGGATTCAGGATTTCCTAAGGAAAAGACCTCAGAATTCATATGATCCAAGCCTTTTGGTCTAAAAAAATATACCTGACTTTCTCACCATCACAAAGGCTGTAACAGGATTCAAATTGCACTTTTTTCTGTTATGCCATATTTCCTCTTTTCGGCCTCAACTCTTGTGATTAAGATGAGTTCCAAAGTTTTGCGCTGGCCAGTCTTGGAAACAAATCATCCCTAGCTGTCAAATAAGTCTACTTGACTCTGAATCTCCAGGGGCATTTGGCACGAGTCCACCATGTTAGGGCCTGCCATCCTCGACCAGCCTGCACCCACATGGATATTTTGGTTTTCCATTCCCTGCTGCCAAGGGCTAGCCACTCAACTGTCTGTATACAGAGACAATCCATGTCCCTGGGGGATTGCCTCATCTTTAGAGGTTGGTTCTATTGACTTTTCTCTTAGGTGAGTTTTAGAGAAAACAAGATGGTTTTTCTAAAGAATAACAACATTGAACTATAAAAAGCAAGAACTCTAACTACCAAAATGTACATTAGTGCAACTCTCAGAAATAGCTGGGACTCTGCCTTCGTGAGATCTGATGTTAATGTATCTGCTCTGTCTGTTTGCGGATCAGTCTTATACATTAACTCACTACTAAATAATCCAAGCACCCATCCATTAGGTGAGGTCATTAGATCTGAGGCTACATTATGGAAACAATAAATGATGGCGTTATCTCTTCATGTTAATCTCTTTGATAATTACAAAAGGAATCCCTTATCAAGCCATTCATTATTTATCTTGGTTTAAAGTAAAAGGGTTTATTTAAGGGAATTAGGTGAAATTCCAAGTACTGAACCTCTTTTCCCCCTATATAAATCATACTTAAGAAAAGAAGAGCCCTGGAAGTCATGGTCAAAAAGCAAACAGATGATGCCAATATCTTAAGGAAATGAGAAACAGATTTTTCTAAGCTTGATCACATTCTTTTTTTTTCTCAATGCAATCTAAAGAAGTTATTAAATGAGAGATCTCGTCACTGAATGATAATTTACACGTTCAAGTATGGCAGTAGCTTCTTCTATCTCATCAACTCTGGTTTCCCAATCTTTTATAAATGACTTTAGATCAGAGAGAAAAGTATGTAGGAGATTGTTTCATAGTCTTTCATGAAGCTTCCCATCAATGGTCCACTTTCCCTGGTGGGCAATAAGCTTGGGCATTTCCCTCTGAGCCTGAGGCTATAGGATGGGTGCGTTGCTGTCACTTGGGTCCCTTCTTCTTAGTAGTCTATGTATTCAGTTCCCAGAACAGAACAGGGCTAGGGTACCAAAAAATGCCACAATATCAGAAAGTTAGAGCTGGAAGAGATCTCAAAGGTCAATGATAAACCTTTAGCTTGCAGATGAGGAAATTAAGGGCCAGAAAGTTTAACTACTTACACAGCCAAGTGTCAGGCAGAATTTGAACCCAGGTCTTCATGGTGTCACCCCATTTCTCTCTGGAGAACACAAACATTGCACATGAAAAGATGCTGCTATTATGATCACACAAAAGAATATTAAAGAAGACAGTAGGAGGAAGCCCCAGCTGAGATAATGCAAGATTCCCAGAGGCTTAGCTACCAATCATTTCCTTACTCTTTTTTTCATAAACATTAGACTGCTCTGGCTAGGGTACAGTGACACAGAAAATAATGTATATAATTTGTGTTTTGCCTAAATCATCTGACCCTTTCTTACTAGAAAGCAACAGAGTCCTTGGTATGGGGTCTTAACTGAACTTTTCTACCCCAATCTTCCTGCTGAAAAATAAGATTTTTCCTTGGGAGGTGGTATCTCAGTGGATAGAGTTTTTTTTAAAGAAAGATTTTATTTTGAGTTTTACAATTTTTCCCCATTCTTGCTTCTCTCCCCCCACCCCCACAGAAGGCATTCTGTTAGTGTTTACATTGGTTTCATGTTATACATTCATCTCAGTTGAATGCAATGACAGAGACATCACATCCTTAAGGAAGAAAAATAAAGTATGAGATAATAAATTTACATAATAATGATAATAATATAACACTTATCTTTTCTGATTTGACGGTAATAGTCTTTGGTCTTTGTTCCATCACAGACAGCCCCAAATTGTCCCTGGTTGTTGCACTGATGGAATGAGCAAGTCCATCAAGGTTGATCATCGCCCCCATGTTGCTGTTAGGGTGTGCAGTGTTTTTCTGGTTCTGCTCATCTCACTCAGCATCAGTTCATGCAAATCTTTCCAGACTTTCAGTGGATAGAGTTTTGAGGGATGGAATGAGGAAGACTTGAATTCAAATCTTCTTAGCCAAGTGATATTGGGCAAATCACTTATTAGTGTTTGTTTCAGCTTCTTCCACTATAAAATAAGAGATAATAATAACATCTACTTTGCAGGGTTGTTGTGAGGATTAAATAAAATAATATAAATATAAATAAAATAAAATAGGATAAAAATCATTTTTAAAATGCTTAACAAAGTGCTTAGAATAGTAGAAGTGCTTTATATGCTTATTCCCTTTCTTTTCTCTCCCTCCTGTATATTTTTCCCTTTAGACAGGGAGATTGGGGAATAAAGAGAATTATGGTAAAGTCACATTATCAAATTTACTTTCCTTTTGAAAACTGCATCATTAATCTGCCCCCAAGAAACATTTTCTTGCATCTTCTAGGCACTAGGGATGCCAAGACAAAAACCAGTCCCTGTACGTCAAGATCTCCCCTGAGTAGACTTGAGCAGAATCATAAACAAAGAGTTAAGAAAATACAGGATGATTTGAGAGTGAACCAACCAGAGATACCTCATGGTAACTACCATTAAATAATAGCTTGTAATTTATATATTATATATGCAGGCATATATATAAAATGTATATATAAACATATATATATATATATATTTATATATAAAATGAGGGCAATTTCTGTGACTTTTGAAAACAGAAAGGAATTAGATACATTCCCTATTGGTTTCAATTAATTCAGAATAAATGTCCATAGCAGATAATTGTGGCTTCAATTTCTGTATGATAATGTATCTACATTTACATATAGCTAGATATGTGTATGTTTGTAGGTATATAACTTTTTTTTTTATCATGAACTGCTGGTCCTAGGAACCTCTTCCCAGAATAAAATTTTTAATTAATTGAAGAAAATGTTCAATTTCAGTTAGAGATTCATGAAAATCAAAATGTAATTTCCCCTCCACCAAGTTCACAGACCTTTCCCATGTTTCTTTGGTTAATCCCTGGTAGGGAGTTTGACTGCAGTATCATTAAAGGATACATGTAGGTGTCTGTATAAATATAGAAAAACAGGAAAACATTCATCATTTTGACATTCATCAGTGACTTGGATTCAATTTGTGAAAATAAGACTCAAAAACACTTGTTGAAAGCCTCAAATGCCAAGCTGAGAAATTTGCATTTTAGCCTTAGAAGAAAGGAGTCCTTGAAGGTTTTGAAAGTAAGTAGAATGATATAATGACATTTTTTGCCTTAGAAAGATGACTTGGGCAGCTATGAGTCTTGCCTTCTATAAGTTCTTGTCAATTGGTTCTAAGTATGAGATAACAAAGGCGGGGCAGCTAGGTGGTGCAGTAGATAGAGCACTGGCCCTGGAGTCAAGAGGACCTGAGTTCAAATCCGACCTGAGACACTTAATAATGACCTAGCTGGGTGGCCTTGGGCAAGCCACTTAACCCCCTTTGCCTTGTAAAAACCTAAAAAAAAAGATAACAAAGGATAGGCAAGAATTACAGAGTAGAATTGGGAGACTTCTCATTGAATTTATCATTTAAGCAATAGGTGATAGAGGTCTTTACTAAAGTAGTGGCCTCATAGGTTCAGATAAGGGGACAGATGGAAGAGATGCTGTAGAGGCATCAGATGAGATAGAGGGAGTGAGAGAAATGGAAAAGTTCAGTTAATATAGCGAATTATTTCTGTTTTGAATATATTGCATTAGAGATGTCATCGAGGGACATTCTGAAACAGACCACAATTAGTGATATTTGACAAGTTCAGGCTAAAGCTTAGGGTCAGTTATAGTGATTGTAGAATCCATTCACATACATGAATCCTAAACCTAGGGCAGCTGATGAGGTCTTTAATACAGTGAGCCATGAAGGATTTTGAGACAGAAGGAGGGAGCCTTAGAAGTCTTCTAGCCTGACCCCTCTGTACTATGGATAAGCAAACCAAAACTCAGAAAAAGAAAGATTTTTTTCCTAATCTGTAATATTGATGACAGTCATTCTCACATTCATTTCTCCAATCCTGTCCCTCAACTCCCTACTTTGCCTAGTTCAGGATCTTTCACATGCCAAACAAGAAGAAAATGTTTATTTAAAGAATCCATACCATTCACTTGTCCTATCCTATGGAATAGGCTTGACAGATGTTTGCCTTGTTCCTATACCTCTCTTCTTGCTTTATTCTGAATTTTGACCTAGTTCAGGATCTTTCACATATCATACAAGAAGAAAATGGTTTTTGTTTTAAAGAACCTATACTATTCACTCGACCTAACCTATGGATAGGGTTGACGAATGTTTATACATTGTTCATCTACTTCTCTGTGTTTTCCAGGTCTTTACCTGGGTCAGGATCTTTCATATACCAAAGAAGAAAATGTTGAAAGAATTTATACTATTCACTTGACCCATCCTATGGAATAGGATTGCCAAATGTTTACATTGATCATATATTTCTCTCCCTGCTTTATTCTGAATCTTTACAGGAATCATTTTTATTTTTTCACCCTTCAAGTGGTCCAAAATTTCCAAAGAGCCCAGGACCACGTCTGACCAAAGCTAGCCCGTCTCGACTTTGTATCTTGGTGTCTGAGGTCCTTCATCAGCTGCATCCTCATGTATGTCTTCAAAAAACCTCTGCTGTTTCCCAATCAGCACCGGTGCTTCCATTTGTCGACAACTGCCTCAGGTGGCTGGCACCTCTGTGTCTACGGGAGTCCATTTACCCAAGTGCCTTCATTCTTCTGATTTTGTCTTCTGATTTTTGGTGTCCTTTGGAGTCATTGGTTTCTCATCATTCAGATCTAGTTTTCAGCCATTATTTTCTTTCATAAGCTTTTGGACCCCTTTTTCCAACTGGTGAACTTCTTACACACTTTCTCTTGATTCATGTCCAGGATCTCTCTTAGAGCCAGGGTCAATATGCATCTCCGTGAAGTGTTCACTGTTTAGTCAAACTTCCCTCTAGCCACCCCTATTTCCCAGTCTTCTCAGGAGCAATATATCCAGTTTACACCATCTGATTTGTGATTCTTCATCTATTCCTTTTAGTTCTTTTTTGTATGGATCTTGTCTTACCAATTGCTTATTTTTCAATGTAAACAAAATCGTGAAAAGTCAATTATTTTCTTATTATACAGGAACTCACTCTGCCAAAAAGGGAGTCCATTTATGGCTCTGGGGATTGCCCAAGTCCCACAGAGCTTCAGGGATTTTGTCCATAGTCACAGAGTTAGTTAAGTATCAGCAATGAGATGTGATCTCAGGGCTTCATGAATCCATGTCCAGATATTAGACTTGATACACTTTCCAGAATGCCCCAGTGGATATACTACTGGCCTTGGAGACCTGAAGTCTTGGGTTCAGATTCCACCTTTGCCATTGACTCTGTGACCCTGGGAAAGTCATTTGAATGTAGTACCAGGGCTTGAATTTATAGAATGGCCTGATCATACGATATTGCTATTAAAGAGTGTCTTCGCTGGTGATCTCAGTCTTATTACTCTGGGGAACGGACAATAATCTGGGCTGCTCATTCTGAGAGCCCATAAAATGAGGGGAGATGCTGCCATGAAGTCACACTTGACTGGGGCCATGGCAGAGTATTTATTGTTCTCAGGCAGCACTTTGTCCTCTCCTAGGATAGTCATTTATAGGGAAATCAATCAGGGATGGCACTTTTATTATACCCCGCCCTTAGGAAGGCTGGCTCCAAGGAGGAGGAGAGGCTGCAACCTGAATCGGTGAAGGCAATAACCCTCCAAACCCTAGAAAAGCATGAGTCACCAGGCTCGGGGTGGGGTGGGGGGGAGGAAACCCCCCCCCCCCACTAGCCTTTTCCTGATGACCAAGTCTTTGGGGATAAGCTACTTCCAATTTGTCTGACCGATGTTCTGAAGCCTGCCTCAAGTCCAGATTCAAAGTCTTTCTGGGCTATGGAAATGCCAGACCTTGTAATGGATGGCACCAGCTTAAGCAGTTCTGGGTTACCTCCATGAAATGCTGAGGTTTTCAGGATGAATTTTGTAAAGAGACTCTTGAATTAATCATATATATATATATGTATGTATATATATGTATATATAAACTTGATGTTCTTGTGCAAGGATAATTGTATGGATACACACACACATACACACATACACACACACAAACACACACACACACACACACACACACACATATATATATAAACTTGAAGTTCTTGTGCAAGGATAATTGTACGGATACACACACACACTCACACACATATATATAAACTTAAAGTTCTTATGTAAGGATAATTGTATGGACACACACACATACACACACACATATATATACACACACAGACACACAGACACACAGACACACAAGATTCTACTTAGATACAGATTATAATCTTAACCATGTCGAAGTATCTTCCTCCAACACAGGTCATCACCCATCCATGCCTACCTATATACTGTGTAACTTTTGGCCAGGCCTTTCTATCCTTAAATTAATCCACTCCTCTTTGGAACCCCCCCTTGGATAAGGAGAGAGCAAAATAGCCAACTGTGTTTCTTGATAGCCCCCCCCCCACTAGTCTATATTGCACTTTCACATCCAACTTCCCACCCTCTCTCCCAGGCCATCTTGCCATCTCCCTGCTTCTGTCTACATGCACCCCTGACCTTACATCCTCATCACTTTCCATCTGTTCCTCTAGGAATCTCAAGCACAGTAGTCTTACCATCAATTTTAGAGAGGGTGCCCGCCTCATGACATGAGAGTATACTGCTCATCCCTGTAACTTCCCAAATTTTCTCCTTTGGCCACCACTGGCCCATACACGTTGTCTCTACTCATTGGAAGTGAGTTCCTTCAAATAGCAATTGTCTCACTTTTCTCGCTGGATCCTCACCCTGGGAGCACGACTTTTCTCTTCCTGATACTCAATGCCCTTCTTCTCCTTTTTCTTGACACAACTTGAATACCAATGAAGTTCATGGGCTGCTCATCAGTTGCTCTTCACATTCCTCATATGACTTAGTAGAGAAGTCTCAACTCCTCTACCTGTTTTACCATGGGCAATAGGCTCAGTTTCCTTATCTGAAAAATGAGGGGTGTTTTCCAAGGTTTGTTGAGCTCTGAAACTGTGATTCCTTCCCGGTCCTGACTCCCTCAAAGCCTTTAGGCTGCTGCTCCCCCAGAATTCCACGTGTGGACCATCTTGCAACCTTCTGCTAGCCACATTCATCTCTCCATTGAGATAAAGGTAAAATGCTTTGTAGTCTTTAAAGGACTACAGAAATGTGAGTTATTCTGAAGTCTTGTATGAGTGCCCCATTTGGGGGGCCCTGGCTCAGGAAAGCTGTGCCCACAGAACACAAGGCCAGTCAGACCCAACTGGACCGTGGAGGCTCTGGATCCCAGACTAGAAGTATTGAGGTATAGTAATTTCTATACCTGTTAACTACGGCGGGTCCTTACCAGGGCAGCTGCAGAGGTGCACATTTTTTAGCCGCAACTATTTTCAAAGATTGTTCCTACATGCACAGGGGGCTACACCCTGTATCAGTGAAGAGAAGCACCATGTCTGAAGGAACCACAGGTTTTTGAAAGGAATGAACAAAACCATACTGGTATTGTCTCCTGATGTTAAAGTATTCTTGGCTCCATGTCTAGCTGATTCTTATAGTGGTTGCCTGAATAATGTCTCTAAGTTCATCTTCTCTTATTAGATTAAAATCTTGAAAACATGATGAAAGATACTAAGCCCATCTAATCCAATATTTTTTTTCTCTTTTTCATTCTCTACTTTTTCCCCCTTCTCCCTGCTGTCCAGTTTAATGTAGTGAAAAAAGACAAGAAAGTTTTTAGGTTTTATTTATTTTATTTTTATGAAATGAAACAAGCATTTCTATCATGTAGCATAATAAAAAAGATGATTGTATTGACAAAAAAAAGATAGAATGGAAAGATTTTTTTTCCTACTAGCATCAAACTAAAGCATTTTTAACCCCAAAGAAATATCTTTTGTAACAACTATTCATTTTTTATTATATTACTTTAGCATACAAATTGAGTGTATCTTGTTTAATACTGTTTTTATTAATGTGATTGGAATAGGCCTAGATTTAATACTGATCTCCTAATTTAATCAATGAGTTCATTTTGAATCATTACCTATGAAAACTGGAGTGTTTATTATTCCCCAGAAGAGGGGCAAGGTTTCATTTGTTTTGGAGGAAAACAACCTATTCATTAAATTTGCAATCAGTATCTCTGAAAGAGGATTCCTCCTCTGGATGTCTCTAGAGTAATGGACTCAACTCACACATGAGGTAGTCTTATAGAGGAGCTCAGAGCAAGAGGAAATGAGTTCAAATCTCTTCTTGTTACTGGTATAATCTTGGGTAAGTTACTTAACCTGCCTTGATCTTGGTTTCCTTAATGGTAAAATGAGAGTGTTGACTAAATGGCCATTAACATGCCTTCCAGCTCTTTAATTTACAAGGTTATCACCTTGTACTTATGTCATTCCAATGTTTTGAAATCAAAAAAGTCACAGTGACTCTGGTCATTTTCTGCCTAACTTTTGTTTTATCCAATTTAAACATTTATTTAATAGTTACTGAGTTACCTCTGAGGAGACAAACAACCCCCCCCCCCCCAATTCTTGGCCTCAATAGATTTTAATAGTAATTTTTAATTTTAATAGTAATAGTAAGTTTTAATTTTAATAGTAAATTTTAATTTACAGAATTAAATCTAATTTAAGAAGGCAGACACAACGAGAAGAAACAACCAAGTCTGTAAGTGAGCTGAGCCTGGAAGGAAGTTCAGTATTTTCATACAAACAAGTTGAACATTCCAGGCCAACAGGATAGTACTGTATGTACAAAGGCATGGAGGTGGGAAATGACCTCCAAGTACAGAAAAGTAATGATCTGAAGGATAATAGCAGAAATAGGAAAGTTAGGCATTCAAGAGGAGGAGTAAATTTGAAACAGTTCAACATAAGCACAGCCCAGTCTTGGTGTTTAAGAATAGAGAGTTTTTAATTGCAACTTTCACAAAAGGGGTCAACTTTCCGACTCTCCAAGCTTCCTCGTTCTCAGAGGTCAAGTTATTTGGAAATGGCTTACAAGTCACATTATATTAATAGCTTTAATGAAAACTGAAACTCCCCCTTCCCGAAAAAGGGGAGAGAGAAATGCAAAGAGCCTCCTCATCCAGCCCAAGGAAAGGGTGGGATGGGCTATTTTTGTTTCACCACCCTCACATCTTCGAGTCTCCTCCCTTGGAAGAGCTCAACCAAATCTGATTATTCCCTCTCAGACTGTACTCCCTTGACCCTGATCATCAGCTCTGCTGCTCAAACAGCCCTCCCAGGAATCTCTAGATTTAGTACCAGGCTAATCACCCACCTGCCCCTGCTCCTGGATCAACAGAGTCTGTCCTTTCCCCTTTCCAATGAAACAAAGCCCCAAACTCAATCCAAGGGTGAGCTAGCTTTCCTCTCCCTGTTCTACTTCAATTCCACAACATGATAAATTACCAAGCCTTCATGTCGCCATGCTTTAGATGCTTAAAACAGAATAAATATGAAAAGGCATATCTATATAGCAGCAAGAGAACCCCAAACAGACATTGAGTCACCAGCAATAAGCATTTCTTAAGCAAGTACTGTCTATGAACCCTTTACTGGGAAGAAAAGGACAAAAGTAAGACAGGCCCTGCCCTCAGGAAGTTTCTGTTCTCTCTCTCTCTCTCTCTCTCTCTCTATCTCTCTCTCTCTGTACTTGAGTTCAGTGAGTCCAAGATGAGTATGCTGGCCCTTGTTCTCTACCCAGTTGTGACACTGACATAGATAAATGCACAATTAATATCAATAAGTGAGTCGACATCAGTGGAACTGGGGAATCCGAAAAGGTAGAAGTGTCTATAGAAAGGAGTTCTGTCTCTCCACAGTGTCACTGTAAATGGTTTTATTATGTATTTTGGAGACTTTTGGCACTGGAAGGGAACTCAGAAACTGTTGGAACCCCAACCAGGATAAGAACCATTCTACCACCTGGCTGACAAATGACCAATCACCAAACTTCCCTTGGCCTCAGTTTCCTCATCTGTTAACTGAGGTTGGATTAGATGCCATCCAAAATCCCTTGCAACTCTAATTCAAGCTTCTGATTGAAGCCCCCTCAATGAGGAGAAATCTCTTCACTTCTAGAGGAGCCCATTAGACTTTGCTGTATTTGTTAGGAAATCTTTTCTGATATTGAACCGAAATCTGCCTCTTTCCTTGTGGCTGTTGTGACTTATCAAGAGGAGGCTGAGGTCTTCCTTCTGATTGGCAAACTGTAATGGGTAGAAAGAACACTTACTCTGGAGTCCTGGTAGACCTAGATTGAAACTCCTTACCTCTGACCCATAGAAAACATGTACCTGTGGGTTAAGTCAATTCATTTGAGTGTGTTTCTTTATTTATGCAATGGGGAGAATACTTCAGAATAGTCATGAAAAACCAGGTAAGCTAATATAGGAGCTCTGTGAGCCCTAAAGTATGATCTGGAGATCCGATGCACATGCACACATAGATACATGCTTCCAGAGACAAACAGGCAAATATTACCACCTCCTTTATGACTGGAATACACATTCTTCCTTTCTGACTCGTGGAGCTCTTCCCTCTTTTTTAATTAACTCAAGAAATATGCCTGAAGCATTTTCAGGACCGCCCTCCTCCTCCCACCCATTACCTTGTATGTAACTGCTTTGTATATGTTTGCATTTATCCTCTTTACATGTAGGCTATATGACTTCAGAGCCAGACTTCTCATCTTTCCCTTGTGTTTAGGGATTGTTTCATTCCTTCCCCTTGTATCTCCCACCCTTGGTCCAGTGCCTGGCTCCTAGTTGATAAATGTTCGCTGATTGCCTGTCCACATAATTGCATCCATAACAGGACCAATCCTGTTCTAGTCAGTGTGTCCCGAAAGTCTTAGTAGAGTTTGAAAAAGCTGCCCCAAGATGTTGGGGTACCCTATTTAGTCATCAGCATCCATAGAGTTGCACTTAGAAACCCTTGACTTCTTGGCACATCATGTCTGACCCGAGACTGAGTTCAGATATCCCCCCACCCCTTACACAACCTTATGGAGTCGTTGTGCTCACCCAACCCAGAAATTTACACTGTGTGTGTATGTAGGAATGTATGATCATAATAATGATAATTTGGTATTTATTGACTGATGGACATATTATTCACTCCTTCCTCTCCCAAAGAAGATGTTTCTTGAAAACAGAGATTGCTTGCTCTTTTCTGATTTTTCTCCCCAGGATCCCCACAGTGCCACTAAATGCCGAGCCAGCCAATAACCCTATAAAGTCCAAACTACAAGCTACTTTTTTTTTAAATCACTGTGATACAGGGGAGGAAACTCAAAGAGATGAAATAACTTTCCTTCAGTCACCAAGCGAAAATGTCAAAGGCAGGAGGTGAATCTGGGTTTGGTTGATGGCACATCAATTAATCATTAGGTCTTTATGAATCATGGATTATCAGCATCTGGCATCAATTATGTATCAGCTACCAAAGCTCCAAAGCAAACAGAGTCCCTGCCCACAATGGGCTCACATGATATGTAGCCAATTGTTTTGACAGGATAGGGGAAAGAGGAAGGTACCATCCAGTGTTCCCCTTCTTTACCTTGGTGGTTCACTGAACACAGAGGGGCATCAGTGTATAGGATTTCCTAGAATAGATATCACTGGATCAAAAATCATCCCAGAAGGGGTCCCAGGCTCTCATCATGACCTACAAGCTGCTTCAATCTAGAAAGACAAAAGTTAGAATGGTGGGGAGTCACCAAACACGATCACTGCCCAGATAAAGTGTACTCCATCCTTTGACTAAAAGATGCAAAATGGCAGAAGGATAAGAGATGTCCTGATGGTGCTTCAGCCCATCTTTCCGCATGGAGGATCTGGCTGCCTTTTCCTTCCAGCTGATTCCTATCAAAGGGCCTCTACCACAAGATCCCCCCCAGTTAAAAGCAACCATTCTCTCACAGGACTCTGGAGGAAGTGATTTGTGTTCCTGTTCATACACTAGGTGGTGCCCTTCTCTAGCCTAAGAACTAGTTTAAAAGAGAGGAAGATTTCATTGATTTCTTTTCTATTTTGGAGTCTTGTGTTAAATAATGACAATAATAAAATAACAAATACAAATAAGAAACAAGAAGGAAAAAGTGATAAAACCAACCAAAGCAGCAGACACAGCTCTCACTTTTCAATGGAGTCTCCAAATGTACTTAGTATCTGGATTTGAAAACCTGAAGTTTAAGGAAACACAACTTCGTTTATTTTATTTCTCACTTTCATCGAATCAGGGCAAAACCTTATCTTAAACATTGACTCACCCCACTTCCCATTTTAGAGAGGAGAAAACAAAATATCAGCAAATATAAATTATTTGTTCAAGTCACATTGTGTCCAAGGTAAAATTTGAACCCAGATTCTGACTTTAAACCTATCTTTGCAGTGAACAACCGTATTGTCATAATTTAGAATTAGAAGCGAACTTAGAGATTTGAGTCCCTTCCTTTCTTTTGGTCTCAGTTTCCCTTTCTGTAAAAAAAATTAGAAGTGACTTGACTGAAGGCACCCAAATAAAATTTCTTTTTTATCCCTCTTCAAAGTCCCTTAGGATTTGAATTCCCTCTAGTCCATAAATAAGGTTGACTGTCAGCAGATGTTAGATAGAGAATTCAACTTGAGTCATGCAAAAAATGTTTCATCTTATATAAAACAGTGCTGGAATGAAGGACTTTGGGGGGTCCTTTGGAAAACATTTCTGAGAGGCAGGCAAGATTTGAATCATCTGCTGTTTCAGCTATCCCCAGGTTGGAAAAATGAGCTGCCTGTGTCGTCTTTCTGATGACTAGAGATTTTACAACCCTTCCCACCTCTTCCACAAATAAAGCTACACCTCTGCTTAGGTTTTCAGATGTGATGAAAGGTCTTTTCTTCTGTACTACTTATAAAATGTCAATTAGTTTGGGTGTTCTCAAAAGGCATTAGGACAAGGTTGAATGTTCCAGATCAGGAAGCCAAGAAATGGAATCTGGATAAAGGGAAGAAAGAAAAACAGTTTGATAAATAAAAGGGGGGGGGGAAGACAGAGGTGAGCATCTGTTGGTGCTGAAAGTTTCAGATGTAAAAAAAGTAAATAAAGTTTAAAACGATCACCAAATGGGAAGAAACCTGTGCAAAGAGGGGAGATATTTCCAGAATAGAGATCTCCCCCTTTATCAATGAAAGGGTGTGACTGCCCCCTCCCCAACTTGGGAATAAGCTTGTCCTTGAGACCCTAGTGTTGACTAGTGGGCCATCCTTAGAGTCAGGAAGACCTGAATCCAAAGCCCCCCTGGGATATTCCCTAGCTGAGTGGCTCCTGAATAAAGTCCTTAACATGTAAGTCTTCTTCAATTCCTTATCGATAAGAAATGGGAATGATAAGAGTTTCCTGTTCAAAGACTCCCAGGAGACTTAGTCATGAGACTTGAGAATTGGAAGGGAAGTTCGCAGCTGTCTAATCCAAGCCCTATGGACTAAGGAATGTCCACCACAATATGAGCAGACAAAACCTCTGGAACGCGAAAGCCATCGCAAACTGTAAGGTACTATGTGACTTGAAATTGCAGCTAGGGCTTATGTTTTTATAATCAGACAATGTACTCTAAAAAATCCCAAAACTTAAAAGAGAAATGACTGAAGGAAATTCTGTTTTTCCTTCTACAGAATAAACTTTTTTCTTCTAAATTATAAATTTCTCATGAATGCTTTCTTACACATGCACTCCTCCCCAATACACACAGAAGTCAATGGAGCACAGTGGAAAGAGCACAATGACTTTAATTCTGAGAGTTTAGAACTTCTGATCCTAGGATGTCATCTAGATACTGAGGCAGGGTGGAGAAGCTGGTGGAAGGTGCTTTTCCCCTCTGAATCTACTGTATCCAGAACAAATAATGTTTCCACTATGTCATATTTCTATAATCAACCAATGTAGTTTACAAAATCCTAAAATTTACAAATGTCATGACTGAAAGAAATCCTTTTTTCCCTTATAAACAACTTCCCCCCCCTACCCCAGCCCTCCCCAATAGACACAGAAGATGGAGAAGCAATGGAGCACAATAGAAAGAGAACAATGACTTTCCAATTCTGAGAACTGGGTTCAAATCCCACATCTGTTACTAGAACGTTATCTAAATAATGAGGGGGGGAGAGAAGTTAGTTGAAGGTGCTTTTTAGCTCTAAATCTCCTATATTCAAAATAAATAATGTTTCGATTATGAGTTATGTTTCTATAATCAATTAATGTGGTTTAAAAAATCCTAAAACTTAAATAAACTGCAGTGACTGAAGGAAAGCTTCCCCCCCCCCCCGCCCCATAAACAATTTCTCCCTGGCCCTTCCCAATAGACACATAAGATGGAGAAGCAGCAGAGCACAGTAGAAAGAGTACAAAGATTTTCCAATTCTGAGAGCTGGGTTCAAATCCCACATCGGTTACTGTAATTGATCCAGATAATGAGGCAGGGGGAGAAGTTGGGTGAAGGTGTTTTGAGCTCTAGCATTGTATTCAGAATCAGTCTCGTTTCTATTATTCTGTTTCTGTAATAACCAATGTATTTTAGAGAATCCCAAACTTAAAAAAAGTAGTGACTAAAGGCAATTGTTTTCCCCTCCCCCACTTCTCCCTAGACACATAAGATGGAGAAGCAATGGAGCATGGTAGAAAGAGCACAAGGGCTTTCCAATTCTGGGAGCTGGGTTCAAATCCCACTTCTGTTATGAGAATGTTCTCTAGAGAATGAGGCAGAGTGGAGAAGTTGGTTGAAGCTCCGGCTCTCTACTCATCTCATGGGAATTCAAAACCCAGCTGAAAAATTTTGTATTAAGAATAAAAAAAGACTCCTCCAGTGGAAAGGAGTCTTCTCCGGTGTTTGGAAGGCTCTGAGGAATTGAGTCTAGGTTGCAATGAGAAGTTTCCTTTTTCAGCAGGATCATCCCTTGGGGCCAAGAAGAGACTTGTGTGTGTGTGTGTGTGTGTGTGTGTGTGTGTGTGTGTGTGTGTGTGTGTGGCAGAGGGAGTGGAATCCCCATGAAGGCAAGCCTTGTTTTTGTAGCCCTGAACCCAGAGTGGGTGTTGGAGGCCAAGAAATGTGAAGTTGGGAGGCCCTGTTTTGGGACCTCTGTTTCCAATACTCCTGGTGCATTTTGGGAGATGGACCACTGGTCCAGAAAGGGAACATCCAGAACTGGGATCAGAGGAGCTCAGTAGCTGGTCCAAAGGCCTGTGGGTAAGCAGCCAACGGGCAGGTCTAGGAGGCATGGGTGCCTCCATGGGCAGGGCAGCTAACACCAGCTACTTATCTCCCACCCAGAGGAGTCTGGCCATGGCCCAGTCTGCCTCCTCAGGAGGAACCCACCCATCTCTGAGCATGGGCCCGAGGGTGCTCAGAGCCTTTATGGATTGACTGTCTCCCTTGCTGTCACACACATACTCACTCTCGGAGACTTCCCCACTCTCACAGACTCACTCACACAGACTTCCCCACTCTCACCGACTCGCACACTTGGACACCCACTCACTCTCACCCACCCATTTACACATGCACCCACTCCCACATCTCTTACACACTCACTCACACAGACTTCCCCACTCTCACGGATCTACCTACTCCATCACCCACCCATTCACACACTCACCCACTCTCCCATCTCTTACACACCCTCACGTCTCTCACACTCTCATAGACTCCCCCACTCCCAGACTCCCCCCCACTCATTCCCGGACTCGCACTTTCACACCCTCACGCACCGACACACTCACTCTCCCACCCCCCACCCCCACTCTCCCACCCTCACACCCCATGGGAGCCCAACTCCTCGGAGCCAAGTCAACTCTTGGCCACTCCCCACCTCCCTGGAGCAGGGCAGGCTTGGGGTGGGGGGCCGCGCAGCCGGGCTCCTGCAGGTCATTATCTGAAGGCAGTTTAATATTTATGAAATGCTGAAGGGGGACAACCCCCCACCCCCTCCACCAAGTCTCGGGCTCCGGTTACAGGGAGCTGCGTCACCCACCGAATCACATGGTCATCGCTGCTATTTCCAGGATCAAGTGGCATCAAGTCCCATCCCCCCGCCCCAACTCTGTGCCCCCCCTCCCCTTGGTACCCTCCAGGCCGGGGGGGGGGCGGCCGCGCCTCCGAGCCCACAGTGGGGCAGGCGGGCGGGCGGGCGGCCAGCCGGGGAGGGGGGGCGGGCTCTGGAGCCGCCTGGCCACCGTGCGCTCCAGGAGTGATTGGGGGGCGGAGGGTCCCAGGGGACCCGGGGCGGCTCTAATTGGTTTCTCAATGAAAGCTAATCACCTGGTCCCGGGAGGCTGCCGGGCTTAGCAGTCAGCGCTGCTGGCCGGGCTCGGGGTCCGACGGGCGGCGGCGGGCGCGGGGAGCGGTGCGGACGGGCGCGGGGCGGCGGCGGGGAGCGGACGGGCGGACGGCCGCCTCAGCCCAGCTCAGCCCAGCCCAGCCTCAGCCTCAGCCCAGCCTCAGCCCAGCCTCAGCCTCAGCCCCAGCCCAGCCCCAGCCCAGCCCCAGCCCAGCCCCAGCCCCAGCCCAGCCTCAGCCCCAGCCCAGCCTCAGCCCAGCCTCCCGGCCGGCGGCGCGCTCCGGCCCCAGGATGAGCGAGCTGGAGGAGGACTTCGCCAAGGTCCTGCTGCTGAAGGAGCGGCGCATCCAGGAGCTGGAGCAGCGGCTGGCGGCCAAGGACGAGGAGCTGCAGGAGCTGCGGCGCAAGCTGCACAAATGCCAGTCCGTGCTGCCCGCGCCCTCCAGCCACATGGGCCCCCGCACCACCCGCGCGCAGGGCATCTCGGCCGAGCCGCAGACCTACCGCTCCTTCCACGACCTGCGCCAGGCCTTCCGCAAGTTCACCAAGTCCGAGAGGTAAGCCCGGGCGCGGAGGCCGGCCCCGGGGGGCCGGGGAGGGGCCGGGGGGGGGGCGAGGGCGCCTCTGCCCTCCGGCCCGGCTCCGGCCCGGCTGCCCCCCTTCCCCTTGGGCGGAACTCGGGCCCGGGATGGGGCGAAAGAGCGTGGAAAAAGTTTGCTGGGGCTCCCAGGAAGTTGCGGGCGGCAGCCCCCGCCCAGGCCGGGGTGGCTGCGGCCCTGGTCCGCCCGGGCCCAGAGGCCCCGAGGCCCCGCCCTGCTTCTGAAGGACTCGGGACCCCCCCCCAAAAAAAACCAACCCCCCCAAATCTATCAGCTTTGTCAACTGAGCATGCTCAGTGGTGACAGCCAGCGGGGAAGCGGCCGGAGAACGAGCGGGGCACCAAGGGTCGGGCTTCAGGGGAAGGCGGGCAGGCGTTGGGGGGGACCGAGAGAGAAGGAGTCCGGCCAGAGGGAACGTCCGGGGCCAGAGCTGGCCGCCCTGGCCCAAGTTTCAGAGTGCAAAGCGAAAACTCTCGGTTCCCTGCCTGGATCTGCCTCCCCTTAGCTGTGTGACCTTGGGCAAGTTTCTGGCGCTTCTCTGGTCTCCGTTTCCTCATCGGTCAAACGGATTCTTGGGAGAGCGTGGATGAAGTCATTCTTCTGGCTGGGATAAGAGTGCTGAGAAAAGGGGTGCCGAGGCGGGGTGAGGGACGGAGCTGGGGCTACCTGGCAGGTGTGTGTGTGTGTGTGTGTGTGTGTGTGTGTGTGTGTGTGTGTTTTCTCCTTCCTGTATGAAAAAGACTCACTTGGGAGATGATTGCTCAAAAACACCCAGCTCCTGGGACCTCGCGGGGTGGAAGCTTAATGTCATTTCAGTGACACCCCATGGCAAAGGGGTAGCTGCCCCATTGACTTATCCCTTCTTTGTGGGACTGACTGAGCTTCGAACTTTTCGGATGGACCCCAGGACCCGATCCAGGAAGCATTTGTCCCTTTGGGGCCGATCTGCCCCCATCCCAAAACCACGGTCCTTTGGGGGGGGGGGGCAGCTCCATCAATCTCCCTTCCTTCTTCCTGTTAGCATGCACACAAAACTAAGCAGCCTGTCAAACGGTCAGAGAGGGGAAACTGTGCCCGTCCAAAGTTGCAGGGGGTTTGGGAGTGTGGAGGGCAGGTGGCAGCCCCGGCTAGGAAGCTTCTGCCCAGTCTACTCCTGCTCCTGCACCGGAGGAGGCGTGCCATCGCTCGATCGATCGGCTCCATCTCTAAGGCTCCTGTGGACATTAGGGAGAGGAAGTCCAGGCTCCCAAGCCCATTACTGGCTTTTAGCTGCTGGGAGCTCTGAGCAGAAAATGCTTTCCACAGGATATTGAATATTCCATTAGGCTCACTCTCCTCCCATCTTACCTTACGCTTTGCCTTCTGTTTGTCTGACTCACTCTGGGTCTGAGTTTGGGGCTCAAAGGAGTGGAAGTCAGCCTTGGAAATTTGACTGCTTCTAGTTTATTCCGGAAAATTTGAAGGGTTCCTATGACCTTTAAAAGGCAGAGGATCACTTCTCCCCACCTACTTTGTCACCCCCCCCATCCCCATCATTGTTATCTGCCACTCTTGCCACCATTGATGCATCTTCATCACCTTTGCTTTGCCCTAACTCAGGTTCTGGGTCCCTGGGAGACAGGCAGTAGGGAACAAGGGGCGAAGAGACCTTGGGGAGGTGAAGCAGCTATAAGATCTTTAACAGGAAGGGGCCCCAGAAACCATCTGGTCTGACCCCTTCATTTGACAGATGAGGAGACTGAAGCCAGGGGTTAAAATGACTGCCCGAGGTCACCCTGCAGCCAGTGCTCCTACAACATCAAAGGGGATTGGAATTGGAAACAGAGGTTCCACTTTGGACACCTTTGCCTCTGGGTCTGCCTATTCAATGAAGAGGTGAGAGTAGCAGAGATCATTCTAGACTGAGGTTTGATAGCTGTCCTGCCTCTGAAAGGACAAATGATTCCCACCTCAAGTCCAGAATCCTAGGAAAAGGGGGGGGGGGAGCCTGGATAAACCCATTCCAGTGAGTTGGAGGCAGGTCTGTCCTTTAAAGATCTTGGGATCTCCCTTCACTGATGGTCTTGGTGCCCCCATCACAGAGACCTTTCCCACACTGGAAGAACGCAGTGTTATTCTTTCTCCATTCTTGATGACCCAGGTTGAGAAGAGGAGCTGCCTAGGCATCCCCTCTCTTCTCCCCCCACCATAGGCTCTGCTGCTGAATCTTCTCGCCCCTGCCCCCAGCTCTGCTGAGGCTGCCCAGATGATCTCAGCAGCTGGAAACGATCGGCCTATCTCCTTGGGCAGGCACTTCCCCAGAGGTCACCCAGCAGCTGCTCTCCTCTCCCAGCCTGGGTCCCATCACATTTTTTTAATTACTGTTCTGTTGTCTGGGCTGGGCCCCTCCCAGACTCTCCTAACCATTTCCCAGGATTGACCAAGGGGATTGTGCTGGGGGGCCAGAGAGGACATGAGAAAGGCCTCTGGCCTCCCAGTTGCACCTCAACTTGGGGGGATGCCACCCAGGTGATGGTAGCTGCCGAAGGGCTGCCCCCTCCCCCTTCTCACAGAAGAGACTTTTTTCCTACTAGAACCAATTTGGAAGGGAAGTAACTGACCTTGTAGATGCCTACCGCCTCCCCCAGCATTCTCCCATGTGGGGCGGGAACCTGCATTCTAGGCAGTGATTGCCCTTCGTTCCCATTAACGTCTGTTCATCACATAGTTGGCTGTTTAGCCAGTTACTGGAGTATCTCTCAATTTCCTCTCTGACTTACACTAGAACTGAGGGGAATGTTTTTCCTGCCCCATTCTGACTCATTAGAGTTTAAACAATTTGACAGGTATGATCTATGGGCAGGGCAATGGCTGGAATTGGGGTGGGTGGGGGAGACCAGAACACTTAAAGGAACAGGGCAAATTTAATTATTGCCCAGAACTATGTGTCTTTGGGGCAGTAGGTCAAGGGACTCAAAGAGGCTGTCTGTGGGAGGCAAAGGGTAATAGGTCTAATGAGGTGCTTTTGAAAGAAATATGAAGATATAGACACAGTCTACCTTCGAGAAAAGGTAATGAGAAATGACAGTAATGACAATATTCATATAGGCTTTTAAGATTGGGAAAGAATTATGTAGATGTGTATCTAAATATACATATATAAATATCATTTGAGTCTCTCAACAACTCTATGCTGAAGGTAGATAACTGCTACTCTCCTCTTTTGTACAGATGAGGAAACTGAGGCAGAGGTGATATGACGTGTCCAGGGTCACACAATTGATGAGTAGCTAAAGCAGCATTCAAACTCAGCTCTTTCAGATACTAAGGTCAACATTTTATTGTCTATGACAGTTCGATTTGTCATAGAGGTAAAGCCTTTTATAAGCTGAGAGGCACAATGTGGCTGTCCCTTGTCCTTATTGTAGAGGATAGAGAGCCCATGGGGGAAGAAAACCTGGGTTCTCCTGCTTCTGCTCCATACAGAGATATGCCCCTTGGCAGCTCCCTATGGCCACATGCAATTCTCTAAGATAATAAGCTGGAGGGCAAGTGCCTCTCTGGAGAAATTGGTATTTTTCACTGAGATTTTCCCACATCAAAGAAAACCAGGGGGAGAGTAACAAAAATACTAGTAAGAATAGTAAATATGAACCATAAAAGGGGAAACACCCTCTAAAGGAGCGGCTTTCCCCAGCACTGTCTGTCAGAAATGCTAAGAAGACAACGCTAGATAACAATAAAATAATAAATAGCGATTGACCGCACTGATGTGTAGATTTCAGGGATGCATTCTCATGCTAAGAGCCAAATAGACCTGTAGGACCGAAGTTCTAATAAGATCCACGCTCAGTTCCATGATCTCACAGCTCATGCTTGGGCGGCACTCCCCAAAGGGACAGACCACCAGGGCCACTTCAAACTTTCTCTGGACACCTGACAAGAAAATGAAAATAGTCTGAAAGGATCCGTAGGCTATTTTCAGACCACAGAATAGGAAGCAATCCTCTACGAAACTTTGTTTTGGGAAGCAATTCCATCCCAAATATTTCCCCAGATATTTGTTACTAGGAGCAAAATATAGCGTTGGGATTTGCCACCAGGCAACAGATCAGGGCAAATTCTTCAACTATTGTAATCTAGGAGGCCTAATTATATCTCGATTTCCATGTGTCCAGTGAGGGCAGAGTATGACATCGACATCCAAAAGGATCTAAGAATCTAAGGAATGCTTCGGGGAAAATTCAACCAGGGACTGGAGCTTTTAATGTGCGTAGCAAGTATGCAATAGTAGGAGCGTGTCTAAAAAGAAAGCATCCTACTCATGGCGATTGGCATGTTCAGATTTTCAGAGATGTTTGATTTGTAGTCTTATTTATGTACAACCATCTTTTTCTTGCACTAGGTTATGGAAATGCTTGTTTCTATTCCATAAATTAAAAATATAAATAAAATAAAATAAAAAAAGAAGTGCATTGTAGGAATTGAAATTTGTTTGTAGCCCAAGTGCTGAATACAGTATCATATGATTTATTTTAATGATATATTATGTCATAAGGAAACAGCAACGTAACATAGCCTAACAACAATGTATCATAGCCTAACAAAATGTAACCTTTAAAATTTAATCTACAAAATATGTATATAAGCTATAAAAAATATCGATACACGTATATGTCTATTATTTGTGTGGCAGGTATCTTGTCCAGTTCTGGCACTTCACCGATATGCAAATTTTTTGTTCCAATTTAGATTATTCATTCCTCTCTAATTTATATTAGTTTGCTGTTTGGAAGCATTAAATGGTCAAATGACTTATCCAGGGTCATGCAAGTAGAATATTTCTAAGCAAGGTTTGAATTCTTATGGTTCTGAGCCCACTGGCTCGCTATTTGCCAGGCCACACAGTTCACTAATTCTATTCAATATTAACACTTTCAGGAAAGGGGTATTAAACAGTATAGACATTTTCCACTTAGTTTTGGTTTGAGTGATCTTTATGATCATGATAAATAGGTAATTTCAATTTTTAACTAAACTTTGGTGATTGGTAGGTTATTGATATAGTCATAACATGTACATGATGATTTATATATTTCTAATTGTTTATTTAAATTGTTAAAATTGCTTTTTAAATTTATTTTGATGGAGCCTCTGAAATCAGAATTTAGATTCAAATCCCATTTCAGTCACCTGTGTCACCTCAGGGAAGTCACTTTTGCGGGCCTCAGTTTCTTCATCTGTAAAATAGAGAGTGAGAACTGAAATAGCCACTGAGGTCCCTTCCAGGTCTGAATTTTAAGACCTTATGATTTCTTACTGCCCTAAAGATGTCTAGAGGTCTCTGCCCCATGCTCTGATGTGAAATGATTTTGTTATTATCCTGATAACAAGATAGAGTAGCTCCCATGGGTGAAACCTTTGGAGACTGATGAGGCTCATTGCCCACATCCACACTGGGAGAGAGGCAGGAATCCATCATCTCTCTGCCAATTCAGTTTCTTAGGGTCCTGGATGTTCCTGATCACTATAGTCAATCAAGCTTTGTCTGTATTCAGAACTCGGAGTGTTCTAGGGGATCAGGGTCCACCTTCCCCTTCTCTTAGGCCAGCCAGGCTTTGGCTCATCCAAGGAGCTTGGAGTTGAAAGGAGTTTGGCCCACTCAGATGCCAGGAATTCTTAGGAGGTCATTTGAGGTTCACCTTAGGGAATTTCTTAAGATTAGACCCTCATTAAAACTCAGATGACATCAGATGTTCCAAGGTAAGTGAACCAGGTCCTTTCTTTTTTTGTGGCAGGACTAAAATTGAGTCTTATGATAGTAGAAGGGAAACAATCTGTATTTGGTCTGAAAAGACCTTGGTTCAAATCTGGGCAGAGACTTTTCTGCAAGTTCCTTCATCTTTCCAGTCCTTAGCTTTTGCCAGAGTCAAACAAGAGGAGAAGGGAGGGTTGGATGTCCTCTGGGACCTTTTAGCTCTGGGCCCTGGGGGATATGGCTCTTCTGCTCCCATTGCTCCCTTTACCCCCTCCTCATTGTCTCTGAGACTCTTTCTCTGTTTCTGTCCCTGTCTTTATCTCTGTGTCTCCCTTTCCCTCTGTCTTTATCTCTCTGTTTCTGCCTCTGTCTCTTTTGCTACATTTTATGTTGCTGTCTCTGTCTCTGTCTCTGTCTCTCTCTGACTATGTTTCTGTCTGTATTACTGCCTTTTGTCTCTCTCTCTCTCTCTCTCTCTCTCTCTCTGCTCTATGTCTCTGCTTGTGTCTCTCTCCTCCTTGTTTCTGTTTTTCTGTCTGTGGCTCTGACTCTTTCTGGCTCTGACTCTGGCTCTCTCTGTGTTTGTGTTTGTGTGTCTGTCTCTCTCCTCCCTGTTTCTCTGTTTCTCTGTTTTTCTATCTGTCTCTCTCTGTTTCTCTCTCTCTCTCTCTCTCTCTCTCTCTCTCTCTCTCTCTCTCTCCTTGTCTTTGTGTTTCTGTCTTTCTCCTCCCTGTTTCTCTCTCTCTCTGTTTTACTGTTTCTGCCCATCTTTCAGCTCTTGTCTCTCTGTCTGTCTTCTCCTTGTCTCTGTCCCTATCTCTCTCATTGAGGATGTTCAGAATCCATCTCTGATCTTTTGCTTCTTGTGTAGGCTTGTATGAGTCACATCTTCCCTGTGCCTCAGTTTCTTTATGAGTAAGAAGAACATAAGCATTTTTAAAGCAGATGCCAGACACTGTGCTAAGTCCTTTACAGATATGATCTCATTTGGTCCTCACGACAATCCTGGGAGGGAGAGGTTGTCTTTATTCTGATTTTGCAGCTGAAGAAGCTGAGGCAGAGGTTAAATGATTTGCTCAACTAGGAGGTGTCTGAAACTGGATTTGAATTCAGGTCTCCCTGACTCTTAGACCAGTGCTCTCCCCACTTTCACACTTAGCTAGGAGAGATGCAATTAGTCTCTGAGACAGCTCCAGATCTCCGATCCTAGCACATTCAGGTCCTGAGCAGTACCTACATGTGTGTATGTATGGGTGATACTTTCTGGGGGGGATCTGGACATTGATAGTTCCCTTGGCAAAGAGGGCAAGCAGGGATACACCATAATGCCAAGACTTTGAGCAGATCTGAGTCTGCTCCTTCCTAAGGGCAGTTGCTTCTTGGCCTCAGTTTCCTGGACCAGGTTGGACAAGGCAATCTCTAAAGGTTCCTTCTAATCTCAAATCCTGTCCCCTTTCATCTCCAGCCATTGACTCAGGACCTGGCATGCCGAATACTGCCTATTGCCAGGCTGGCCAACCAATGTAACATTTAGAGCCATTTTTGATGATAACTCTCCCTTTCCATCTCCCCCCCGCCCCATTGACCCTGGGTTTGTTCTGTGACTAAGTCTATTCACTCAACCAGCTTTTACTGAGTATCTGCCTTGTGCTAAGGGACCCTGCTAGGTTCTGGGCTTACCAAAAACTTAAAAAGAAGGGACCCTGGCCTTGAACAGCTGATGATCTGCTGAAAGAAACTCAGAAAAATAAATAGAGACAGTGAAAATGAATGTAGTGTTATTGTCTTGGAAGGGACATGGCAATTGAGGTGGGAATGTAACTTGGCATCCAAGGATGGAGTTCAATCTAGTTATGAGGGCAAAGGCCTAGAAGTGGGAGATGAATGTTGAGTACTGGGACGTAGTCATTAGGACAGTACAGTTCATGCAGGCCCCAAGAACTTGGACTCAACCACCTGAAAAACCCAACTCTATCTCCTTCCTAAAAAGGGCAGGCTTCACAGCATTCCCATGCTCCCCAAAACCAACCCTGGAGAGCTGAGCTGAGACCCTGGGAACTTCATCAACCCCCTCCATCATTTTTTGAGCTAAGATTTTTCAAATGATTCTCATTGCTCAGCTCCAAAGTTGATATTTTTTATTAGCCTTTGAGAAAGCCACTTCTCAGAGTTCAAGGACCCTGCATTATCACATTTGGGTAACTCTTAGAAGTAACTGGGAGTACTGAGATAAAGTTAGGATAACACATCCTGTTTCACAAAAGGGAAAGAAGAGAGGCTTGGAAGGTCTCCGAAGGAATGTAGGACTCTGGCAGAAGTTGGGCCTGCCAGAAACTTGAAAAGCCTTATTATGCATGGATGGCTCCCTTACAGAACCCAGCATCACCCTTTTCACCAGATCTCTGTTTGGTGCCAATTACCACCTTCTACACAAAACCTTTGCCAATCCCTTAAGCTGCTTGGTCCTTTTGCCTCCAAAATCACATTGTGTCAGCTTTGAGTATACCCATTTACATATATGTGTTATCTTTCACAACAGAATTTATCTTCTGTAAGGATAGGAGCTGTTTCATTTTTGACCAGTCTTGCTCCAAATCTATGTTCCTATGATCTTGGAGGCTCCTTCTGGTTATAAATGTGAGCCTTTGAAGCTAAGATCATCCCTAACCAATAGTCCCCATTCCTATGCAGATATCCCTCAGAAGTGGTGATTCAGGGTTTTCTACCTCCTAGAATAACCCATTCTACTTTTGAACAAGCTTTACTTTCAAAACTTTCTTTGACTCTGTATTTTGGGTGTGCCATGTTGTTCAGGAGGATTCTTTCATTTTTTAATAGCTTGAAAATTCTCCAGTTGGCTGAATTCAACTTGGGCTCAAGCAATCAAAACTTGGGGAAGCCAAAATATCTTATCAGTAGAACTAAATTTGATTATAGATGGGGTGGGGGCATATCCCCCCTGTTGTCTGTTGAAAAGTATATTTGGTCACCTTACGTTTCAATGCTTATTTCCTGTTCTGTGTTCACTTATTGGAAAGCTAAGAGTTGGAGAAGGGTAGAACGGTAAATGACTTTTAAGCTCAATGGGCTCAGATTGGGAAGCATTCTGTGTTCTATCTGATGGAACAGTCAGTTCACCGCTGTTCCCTTGGGTGAGGCCTAGTTTGGGTCTCCCCCCAACAGACATGACTTTGGTCTGAGATCTCAGGAAGTCCTGACTTTTGGCTGTCACAGAATGTTTGTAAATGATAGGGTTCTCTTTTTCTTTAGGACCTCTTGATTCAAGAATCAATCCAATTTCCCTTTTACTGATTTTTTTTTGAGGGATGTTTTCCTAAGTACTAAAATTAAAAATTATATCCTTCATCATTATTTTGTATATATCTATATCTACATCTATATCTATATCTACATCTATATCTATGTCTATGTCTATGTCTATGTCTATGTCTATGTCTATGTCTATGTCTATACCTATGTCTATGTCTATGTCTATACCTATACCTATATCCACATCCACATCCATATCTAATCTCTGTCTCTATCTCTGTCTCTGTCTCTGTTTCTGTGTCTCTGTCTCTGTCTCTATCTCTGTCTCTATCTCTGTCTCTGTCTCTGTCTCTGTCTCTGTCTCTATCTCTATCTCTATCTCTATCTCTATCATCTCTATCTCTATCTCTATCTCTATCTCTATCTCTGTCTCTATCATCTTCCATTATAGAATCTATCTTCTCTGAGGCCAGGAGTTGCTTCATTTTTGACCAGTTTTGCCAAAATTCCTGCCCCCTTGGGGAAGTTGATGCTTTCAGAAATTCCAGAAAGAGAAAACAACATATGTGTACTTTCAATATTTCTATGGCTCTGAGATCCAGCACTGACATAGTTCATGGCCCCCATTTATGCCTGCCTTTAAAAAAGAAAATAATTTTTAAAAGTTTAATTATATGATGTAAAACAATAATTTTACATTCTTTTCAGGGAGGGGGCAAATAAAGACCATTGTTTCTTTCCTTAGATAATATAAGATCTTGCTGTCTAAGCCCTGGAAAAATATGAGGAGGGCTTGCTATATTTTTGTGGTTGATGTTTTGTGTTACTTTGTCATCACTAACTGAATGGTCCATAATATGGTGCAGAAGAAAGGACCCTGGCTTCAGAGGCACAGGACATGAAGTCAAAGTTCACCTAGGATACTTTTCTACCTGAGTGACCTTAATCATTTAAGTTCTCTGTGCCTCAGTTGACTCCTTTGTAAAATGAGGGAAATGAACTAGAACTTCCCTTCTAGCTCTATATTCCTGTGAATTTAAAATGCTATTTCCCTAACTGCTTCCATCCTATTAAAATTAGTAGAGGCCTGTGTTTATTTAATGTTAGTGGATAATTTGCTTTGAGAATTCGATTTCAGCAGAAAGTGTAGTAGTAAAAAAATGATAATTCATGCCCCCGGTTTGCTAAATTAATAAGTAGGTGACATTTCCTTAAGTTAGGTAAATTGAGTCTATTCATGTAAATAATATACATATATGCTCATATGGTTATGGATATGGGGTCTTGTCAGTTTGGATATTCGTTCTCAAGAATGGAGGTTGCTGCCTACCTTGGTTGCTCAGCTTGAGGGACTCCCAGAAGTTTGACACAGGATGTTCATCCAATGATCTGGGAGCCTTCCTTGATATCATAAGGCAAATGAATTGTCTATCTGTTAGCCTTATCTCTCACCATGTTACCATCACATCTTTTTCTTGTGTATTTTTTATGTCATCCTTTTTTATTTATTTCTATTTTTTATTATTATTTATTTCTATTTTTTCTATTTCTCTCTTGAAATTTCTTCTTTAAGTTTTAATCCATGAAATTTGTAGTTAAAAACATTAATTCAGAGAGTTGAACATATTTTTTTATTTTTCCAATGACATGTCAAGAAAGTTTTTCAACATTCATCAACTTGCATCTTTCTAAGTTACACATTTTTTCTACCATCTTCCCTTCACATCCCCCTCCTCTCAGCGGCAGACAATCTACTAAATGATGTACATATACATTTGTGTTTAGCATGCTTACCTATTAGTCACTTTGTCTATCAGGAATTAGGATTAAGGGAAAAGGAAGAAAATCATGGGATAGGAAGGAAAAACATAAGAGAAGTTTTTTTTTTAACAAGTATCCATTCAGATTCTATGGTTTTGGTTTTTGTGTTCCTTTGGGTTTTATTCGCATTTGATTGTTTTATGTTTTCCTTCGCATGAAGATGGTGTTGTCCGTAACATGTGTCCCCCGGATGTCCTAGTTTGCTGAACAGCTGAGAGAAGCTGCATCTATCACAGTTGATCAACTCGTAATATTGTTGTTAATGGGGGCAGTCTTTTCTTGGTTCTGCTCCCTTCACTCAGCATCCATTTGTGTAATTCTTCTCTCAAGTCTGACGATTTTCTTTTTTTTTTGTTTGTTTTTTGTTTTGGTAAGTCAAAGGGGTTAAGTGACTTGCCCAAGGTCACACAGCTAGGTAATTATTCAGTGTCTGAGGCTGGATTTGAACTCAGGTCCTCCTGACTCCAGGGTCAGTCCTGTGCCATCTAGCTGCCTCAACAATTTTCTTATAGAACAATAGTTCTTCATAACATTCAGACACTGCTACTTGCTCAGCCATTCTCTAGTTTATGGGCATCCTCTCAGTTTCCATGAACCCAATTTTCATTTTGGAAATGTAACTACAAAAATTAAAATGTATTCCATTGAATGAATTGCTCCTTCCTATCAGTTTCTGAGTTTCCTAAGCAGAGACTGTATTTTTGCTTCTTTAGTATCTCCAGTGCTTAGCACACTGCTTGGAATGACTTCTATGATTAAAGAAGAGATACAGTGCTCCAATTTTTTTTTATTTAGAATATCTGGGAATGTGTTTTAAGTATTTCATATAAAGTTAAGGATCCATCACTATTTAAGGGAAAACATTTTAGGAAATTGTTTTCCTAATATTTAGGATATTCAGCTTGAACAATATTTTCACATTTGTTGTTCGTAGGACTATAGATTTTTAACTAGAAGGGGCCAAGGGTGTTATCTACTCCAAATCTCTCACATTCCAAATGAAGAAGCAGAGATTTAGTAACATGGAGGGTCTTGCCCAGTGTCTCCTGGGTAGCCCAGGTAGTCCCAGTCAAGATTTGCATCCAGGTTTTCTGACTCCAAATGTAGGAGAATTCAGAAGAATTTACATTTCCCCCAAACCCTAGCACCCCTCAGTTTATTAATTATTCATTGACAGTAGTTGCTGTTTGAATTTCTGTATTTCTGCATCTCTCTTCTTTATAAAGTAATGTGCCATTTGTTTTTTAAATAAATTTTGTTTTTCCACAATCACAGGTTAAAATAACATTTTAAAAAATGTTTCAAGTTTATCTCTTCCTTCTCTCCTCCCTCTCTTAGACAGTAAGCAGTCCAATATAGGTTTTATATATATATATATATATATATATATTATATATATATATATATATGTGTGTGTGTGTGTGTGTGTGTGTGTGTGTGTGTGTGTGTGAAATCATGTAAAATATTTTCATATTATTTATTATATAGGAAGTCTCAAATAAAAAAAAAGAAAATGAAAAATAGTATGCTCCAGTTTGAATTCCTTCTCTGGAGGCAGATGAGTTCTCATCATGAGTTCTTTAGGTTTGTCTTGGATCATTGTATTGCTGAATAACTATGTCATCCACACTTCTTTAGCTTACAATATTGCTATTGCTTTTTACAATGTTCTCCTGGTTCTGTTTACTTCATTTTACATCAGTTCATATGAGTCCTTTCAGAATTTTCTGAAATCATCCTGCTTGGCATTTCTTATAGCACAATTATATTCCATTACAATCATTTATCACATCTTGTTCAACCATTACCCAACTGATGGACATTGTTTTGATTTCCGATTCTTAACCATCACAAAAGGCTGCTGTAAATATTTTTGCAATATATCATTTGCAAACAAATATTTGATGCTATAAGGTATCCTTTTTTTAAAATGAGACTATCCACTTATTAATTCACTGTTTTTATTTGAAATTCAGAGTTAGATATAATCATTGACCTTTTTCTGAGCTAAAAGTGAGGTTGTATCGAATTCAACCCTGCAACTTTATAAATGCAGAAATGGATACCAAGAAAAGAGACTTGCCCAAAGGCAGACATAGGTCTTTAGTGCCAAACTAAGCCCAGAACTCAGATCTTCTGACTCCTAGTTCGGGCTTAGCCCACCATTCCTAAACTGAATCAATCTGCTGACAGTGTGGTCCAGGCCAGTTCAACATTCGAATTGAATGGAAGGAAATTTCTTCTTTTTTTTTTCCCCAGCAGATTTTTCAGGGAATTCTCCTTAACCCCAAGAGTAACCAAATTTTGGGTTGTATCATGTAAATTAATAATCATCCCTCAAACCATAACTGTGAAGATCAAATCAACGAGAAAATACCTTTAAAACACCTATTATGTGCCAGTCATTGTATTGTGTTAGATATACAAAAGCAAAGATGGACTTATATTCCAATGGGGAGATTATGTATATATATTAGTATATGATATATTATATGATATCTAAATATTCATACTTCTCTGTTTCTCTGTCTCTCTCTCAGTTTGTCACTCTGTCTGTCTGTCTGTCTCTCTCTGAATGATTCATATTCATTGTAAACTTGGTGGGGAGATGATGCTAGCAATAGAAGGGACCAGGAGATAACCTCCTGCAGAAGGTGGCAATTGACCTGAGTCTCCAGGAAACCAAGGATACTGGGGGAAGAATTGAGGAGGCAATATATTCCAAGAATGTGGGAAAGCCAGTTCAAAGGATTAGAGATGGGGATGGAGCATATTGTCTTTCTTACTTGGAACTTAGGATCTCAGGATTTCCTTTGAGCTTTAAGATCCATCCATCCCTCCCCCATCAATGAGTTAATTATTTGTGAGCAAATATGTTAAGACAACAGGAAAGAGTCACTCTCAAAGAGACCCAGGAGTCATAAAAAATAGTCACAAGTCTCCTCTAGCCATTTTGAGGAAACTGCTGACATCCCAGACCTTAGAAGTATTGAAGTTAAGTGTCTGGAGAAATCATTCTTCACCTGAACATTGTTTGCACTTAAATAGTATCTGTTTTGGTTATTTTTCTGTGATAAAAACTCATTCACTCTGATGCCAACAATAGAGAGTTTATTTACTGATGTCATTTACAACTGGGCTGACATCTACCTTTGCACTCTCCATGAAAAAGAAAAAAAATAGAAATTTAGTCAGAAGCATTATCCCAATTCCCATTATTTACAGATGAGGAAATTAAGGCCTAAAGTTACAGTTACTTAACAGCATGGCCCAAACCAGAGTCCAGGTCAACAGAATCTAAGTGCTTCCCACTAATGTCTTGTAGCATTAGAGGATCATGGATATTGGACTAGAAAGGAACTTGGAATCCCTCTACCCTACCCCATCATTGTAGAGATGAGGGAACCATGGCCCAGTAGTCAGCAACAGAAAGAGGCTAGGCTACGGTCTCCAGAGACAGTGCTTCTTTTCTACTAAGCAAATGAAGGGCATCAGGAAGATTTGACAAAGAAAATTTTTCCTGATATTTAAAGAATAAGTTATTTCATCAATGTATAGGTGGGAAAACTTTGAGAATTTGTGTGGTAACTGTCCTGGGCCATAATTGAAGGTCTTTGTGATCATGGTGATGATGTGACCTTCTGAAAAGACTTTGACTCATCTTGGGGCTAAAAACATAGAGTATATATTCAGTCCTAGAATTAGGTTTTTCCTCCTTCAAGCCATGTTTTAGGACAAATATCTGGTTGGTCCAACCTTAGAGACCCCACAAACACCTCCAGATTATGAGGGGGCGTCAAGACAGGATGAAAGTGAAGGACAAGATACAATCTAAAGTGCCCCTATGTCTGTCTCTGTTATCTTACTGATGTGAGAATCCCACTTAATAACACAGAACTCATGACCTGTACTCATCCATACTATTCCTCACCTTCCTAAGTCTTCCTGTAAATCCAAAACTGGGGGTTCAGTCAATGATTGGAAAGATGGGGTGGATCCTTGTCCATGGTGCTGATATCCATGTTCCTTCATTCACTGAGTCCTAAGAATTCTTGCCATAGAAGCTTAGGGTCACAGATTTAGAGACCACTTAGTCTAACTCTCTTATTTACAGATGAGGGAAATGAATCTCAGAGATATGGTGACCTGCCCAAGTTCACACAGAAAATGAGTATCAAAAATAGGATTCCCTTTCTTCACTGTATCACATCCCCCCTTCAGTTAGCAGCTTTTTTATTTGTGTTTGATTTGAGTTACTACTAAATTCATAGATCAGGGCTCCAGTCTTTTGGGGATCGGTGATGTTATTACTTTGAGAATTCCTTCCCCCAGCACAACCACTATACAATTTGGGGTTTATTGTGACTAATGTGACCTGTGACCAGGCTCACGATTAGCTTCCCCAAAGCTAATCTGGTCTTCAGATAATAGACTCTATTTCTATATTCTCTGTGAATAAACATAATTATATACAATGTTTACACATATGAATTTGTATGTATTTATCTATACACATTGCTTCTCTCAATAGAATGTAAGGTCCCTGAGGAGAGGAACTATTTTGTTTAGTTTTGTATCTTCATTTCCTGGCACAGTAGATGGTGTTTAATGATTTTTTTGCTGTTTGATACTTGAAATCCTATCTGGCTGTTAGGACGATTAGAGGTTGTGCCCTGCTGATCCAATCTTTTAGAACCCACAATTAACTCCACATCACATCGTGGCATCACAAAGGATCTTAGTGAAGGCCAGAAAGAAATACTTTTTAACAAGTTTGTAAATCCGTCCTTTTTAGTAATACCACTGAACTATCCATTCATTAAACTTCTACCTTAGTTGCATAGTAGAGTTTCTCTCTCAGATGTTTACTGGTTGTATAACCCTAGGCAAATTGCATCCTTGGATCCTCTCTGAGTGCTCTTTCTCTCTCTCTCTCTCTCTCTCTCTCTCTCTCTCTCCATAGATATAGATATAGATATATAGATATAGATATGGATATGGACATAGACATAGATATAGATATAGACATGGATATGGATATAGATATGGATAGATATTTCAATGTTTTTTGCAAGGCAATGGGATTAAGTGGCTTGTCCAAGGTGACACAGCTAGGTAATTATTAGATGTCTGAGGTTGGATTTGAACTCAGGTCCTTCTGACTCCAGGGCCAGTGCTCTATCCACTGCACCATCACTTAGCCACCCCATCTTGCTCCTCGGATATATTTTCTGTTTGAATGTCTGAGACCACAAGGTCTGTAAGGCAAACATTATAGGGATCTCAAGTCTAACTCTAGGTTTATCTCTCATATTCTCATCCTGTTTATTTAACTATCTGACAGCATTATTGTTTATAAAGAATAGCTAAGAGCTTTGGGAAAAGCTTTAATATAGAATCACAGGAAACAGCTTGAAGGGACCTTAAGGAACATTTAGTGCCATCTCTCATTTTTGCAAAGAGGAAATAGACCTAGAAAGATGAATCTTGGAGGAAGTGTGCTATAATAGAAAGGGCTCAGAATTTGGAATCATTTCACTTCCCTGGGCCTCAGTTTACTCCTCCATGAACTGAGGGGATTGGACTTGATCACTTCTGAGTTCATTTGAAACTCTTAAACTATGGTCCTGGCTCATCTGAGATCACAAATTGTGGCAAAACTAGGATTCTAATTCAAGCCTTGTAGCTACAAAAAACAGAAAACAATTTTCAAGTATTATAGAAATGCAAATTGTTGCTGTTAATAATAATAGTAGTATCCAGAATCTAAGTAATTGAAATCTTCCTTCAAGATTCACCTCATGAATGACTAAGTTATTTGGAGTATTATATTTCAAAGGACCTTGGAAGGAAAATGTTATTTACCTCCAGAGAAAGAACTGAAAAAATAGAAATATGCATAATATGGGTTTATATCTATCTGTTTATCTATCAATCATCTACCTATCTCTATCAACCTATCAATTGGTCAGATGATGGCTTTCTCTTGTGTGAGGTTGGCAGGGAAGGAGACAGTTTAGAATTTAAAATGTAACAAAAATAGTAAATAAAATTACATTAAAAAGACCCTTTATATTGCATCCACTCCAAGAAAACTTTCCGGCCCACTCTCCTCCTCCTACTTAGTGCTTTCCCTCTGAGATTACCTCCCATTTACTCTCTCTCTCTCTCTCTCTCTCTCTCTCTCTCTCTCTCTCTCTCTCCATATACATACATACATATATATTTATATATAAATATGAATATATTTATATATAAATATGAATATATTTATATATACATATACAATTCCCTAGTCATTTATATACTCTCTCCCATTAGAAAGTAAGGAAAGGGGCCATGTTTTTCTCTTTCTTTATCCACAGTGTTTAGCAGAATACATAATAAGTAATTAATGCTTGTTCACTTAATGATTGATTAGTTTTTCTGCCCATTCATCTACTTTTAGGGGAGAAAAGGGATAAAGGCAATATGTCTAATTTAAATACGTTTGTCATTCTCAATCAATAGCAAACTGACTTTCAGGGTATGATCATATCCAACAAACTTGTTCAATTTTCTAGACTGTCTTGTAGGGGGGCTCAGATAAGTCCTCTAACGGTTATTACTTAGATAACCTTGGGCAAGTCATGTGATTTCTCTTGGACTCATTTTCCTCATATTGTAAAATGAAGGGATGGCATTAGATGCCCTCGGATTTCTCTTCCAAGTTGATCTATGACCCCATGACTGTATAACTAGAATCTCAGAACTGAGAGTTAAAACAACCACAGTCCTTATTTCTTTGCTGGTTTTAGCTCTCTAAAGGACTTTCCCACAATATGCTGTGAGATATGTGTGTTCTTATGATTTTCATTTTATAGTGAAGCTCCTGGATGGGGCAATTATTTGAGTCTGCCTGATTCAGAAGTTCTACTAACCACCACAAGATGGCAGTGGGGGTCAATAGTTAACTCAAGTTGCCCAACAATGTACTTTACCTTAGATTGCCAGTTACCAGGCTTTGCATGAAGCAGCCAGAATCTATGGTCTTCTATCTGCCAGCACACCAAGGAGTAGTTTCACAAGCAGCTTAAAGGTCACTTCAACACAATTTCGTGTCTCAGTGTGGTTTTATTTCTTTATATTAGGGAGGAGAAATAACCATGATGTCCATATCTACATACCCAGAGTTTTCCTTTGATTGCCATCTGACGTATAGAACCCTATGAAGATATCTCAGGGTGTGTCTCTTTTGAAGAAGATGGGCAGCTGTGATGTGGAGTAAGGGGTTTTATAGGCTCATTGATTTTGAGTCGAAGATTTAAAGTCATCTAGTCCAACACCTTCATTTTATAAATGCAGACGTGGAGTCCAAAAGGGAATAAACTTGCCCAAGATCGCATGAATTTGAGCCTATGGCTCGAAAGTCTGGGTTCTAATTTATTCTTTCTCCAGTCTGTGCCATATGATAATGATTGGAGAAAAGAGACAATATTTAACCTGGGGAAGTGAAACCTTGGTTGGGGGAAGGATCAAAGCTTTGAGTATTTTGAATATGGATATGTAAGAATGCCTCATTTTCTTTATCTGCTCTCAGAGTGCTGTGGTCTTTCAGTGATGGTGTGCAGATTTCATTACTATAAAGAAAAGTTTTTACTGGAATGAATTGGGTCCAAATGAACCCATCACCATTGGATCCAAGAATGAATTGAGAATGTTTTCTAAGACTTGGGTGGGGGGGGGCATTGCAGGAGAGTTATCTTTAATTGTTTGAAAGTCTCTTCCAGGGGCGGCTAGGTGGCACAGTGGATAGAGCACCGGCCCTGGAGTCAGGAGTACCTGAGTTCAAATCCGGCCTCAGACACTTAATAATGACCTAGCTGTGTGGCCTTGGGCAAGCCACTTAACCCCATTGCCTTACCAAAAAAAAGTCTCTTCCATGGATGCGTGAACTTTGATTTGTCTGTAGAGAGATGAATGAGAAATAATAGAGTCAAAATTGCAGAGAGGTCAAATTTAGCTTGATTAACTGAACACAACATAAGTCATGCCAACAGTTAGAAGGGTCTAAAAATATAATGGGTAGTTTCAATAGGCAGTGGGTTCCTCTCATTGGCGGTCCTTGAACAAAGGCTAAAGGACCATTTTTGTCAGATTCTTGCTCTGGTATGGGCTAGATTGGATAATTTCTGGTTTCATTTCCAACTTTTAGAGTCTGTGATTTTGAGCATCTTCAAGTGGGTGAAGAGTAGTTTCAGGTAACAAACTAAATCACTTTTGACTTCAACTGAATAACAGACAAAAGAAAAATGCAATGTTCATTGGAAAGGGTAGAATATAGGTTGGCCATTAAGAGCAGATCACTGGAAGTATGTGGAGTCCTGAAATGCATCTTTGCAAGGTCCATCATGGGTCTCTTTTGTCAATCTGATTTTTATCCAGTAGAGGTATACAGTTTCCTGTGGTAATTAGGAGAGAGACATCTAGACTTGGAGTCAGGAAGACCTTGGTTCTAACACTACTTCACGCACACATCAAAAATAAGACAGTTTACCCTTTTGTGCCACCAGCCTTCAATCTATATATCAGAGAAAAAATAGCATCTACCTTAAAGAATAATGATTGAGATGATGTAAGTGAAGTCCCTTGTAAACCATAGAGCTTTCTGTAGCTATCAACTGTCATCATCATCATTGAATTGTTAGTAGCCACATCAAGCTAGTATAGCTTGGTTTATTTAAAATATGCCTTGAATTCTAAGTAATATCGCCTTTTATGTGGAGAAGAGATTACAGTTGGTTTTCCTGGACTCAGGAGACTATGGTCATTTGTTGAGGTGGCTAATTCTCTCTTTGAAATGTACTATATTTAGAATTCTAGGTAGCATTATTGTAATTTGTTCCCATCCAAACTAGAAAAAAAAATCTTCTCTAGGGTACTCCTCCCCCCCCCCCCAACTATAAGCTCTCTTGAATTAATATTTTAGAACAAAAAGATAGCCTCATATGGCTAGGTCAGCACAGAAGGATGAGCTGTGAGTCATGTCTAATTGACTGCAATTTGCTGAATCAATACTCCCTCAGAAAGTGTCATTCAGCCTTCCTGTAAAGGAGCGATTTCATTCAGCCCTATCTGTGACCATAATCATATGAAACCCCCTAGAGACTGGAAGTGAAGTAATCATCATGATGTCATGCTAAGGGACTTAGCTCTCTGTGGAGGAGCTCTCATGTGTCAGAGGAGGTGGCCAAGGACTGGCCTTAGGAAGGACCGATTTTCAATGCTCTTAACAGAAAGAAGCTTTGGAGCTCACCTTCATCCTCCTCAGCGTCACGGTATCATAGATCAGGTTGGCTGTGGACATCACAGTTGGAGAATCTTCTGTTCAGATTCCATCCTTTTTGCTAGCTGTGCGACCTGGAAAAGTTTCTTAACCTCTCTTTGACTCAGTTTCCTCCTCTGTAAAAGGAAAAGGTGCAAATGGACTTTGTGATCTGTGACCCTCTGTTCCATGAGAGAGCTTCACAAACATAATGGAGGAGGAGACAATCTCACCCCATCCTTGGGATTTCTTTACTCACTCCATGGACTTAGAAACCAAATATTGTTGAACTCTGAGATACACTTTGTGCTAAGGCCCATTTGGCTAAACTTTGGATGGGTGGTGGGGGTAGAATTGTGACATCAGTTTGAAGTTAGAAGTCAACCCAAATACTCCTTTGAACTTTGTCTTTGTTGAGAATGTTTCCCCACAGGAGCAAGATTGCCCATTTTAGGACAGTGCTGGGAAGGCTCCAGGGTTTGACAGAAAAGGGGGAAGGTAATCCCGCCAGACTGCTGAGGATCCACAGTGCCCACAAAGCCTGCAATAGATTAGACCTTGTAAAATAGTAGATAAGCGGTAAGACATTTATCTCTCTCGTGTCATTTTTCTATCCAAGTCAAATTCCTAGAGGATTGAAAGAAGGTCCTAAGCAGATATCTTCCAGTAATTTGGCCATGACCATCTGGCTCTGGCATATTTGTCATTCATGGATGTTGTGGGGCTTTTGTGGAGCCATTAGTGGGTTTTTTTTTATTTTGCCATGTACAAGGGATTTTTTTTATTGTATTTGATTCTGTATATAATCAGTAATTAAGGACTACAAATCTGAATGAGTTTTCAGAGAGGCACTGATCATTGGTCTTCTAGGAGTACAAGGTACATCTCCTGGCTGCATGCATTTGTATTAGTGACACTCCCAGTGTTTAGAAGGCATGTTCATCTCCAGCTCATGGAAAACCTAGCTTTCTTGAAAGCAGAAGCACCTCCTCCTATAAGAAGCTTTTCTAGATTTCTTGCCTTCCCCAATTCCTAGCACTCTCTTCCCTTTGAAATTATTTTGTTATTTTATATATGGTTTTTTTCAAGGCAATGGGGTTAAATGACTTGCCCAAGGTCACCCAGTTAAGTAATTCTTAAGATTTGAACTCAGGTCCTCCTGACTCCAGGGCCGGTGCTCTATCCACTGAACCACCTAACTACCCCTGTTATTTTATAGATGGAATGCTACACATATACCTATATACATGTAAACACACACACACACACACACACACACACACACACACTTAAGGCTTTGTGGAGAGGCATTTTGGCGAAGGGAGAGCTGACAGCTGACGTCAGATGGAGATGATAAGAGTTGAAATCCTTCTTGTAACCCATATTTATGGTGTCATACCAGGTTGGCTGCTCACCTTCCTATCCATCCAATTATCCTAGGCTAAACATTGGAGAAAGGCTCCTGAGCCACCCGGCACGAGGAGATTACTCGCCCTGCTCAGGCGCTCTCTTTACAGTGTTTCTCTGGGTATTCTTCCTGAGTGTGTTGGACTGTGCCAGGAGAATGTGTCTCCCACACTGGCCATGGCTCCTAGGATAGAGAATATATCTCAGCAATGAACCTGGAATTGGACTTGATTGAACGGGTTCATAAACACTTCATAAACACCATTAAAATCTCTGGGTTTGGGGGAAAAGTCGTGGCAATCATCCAAAGAGGAGGCAGCATGTGAGATCCTAGACTGGATCACTTCACAGTTTCCTTTTTGGTTTTTTTTTAGGTTTTTGCAAGGCAATGGGGTTAAGTGACTTGCCCAAGGCCACACAGCTAGGTCATCATTAAGTGTCTGAGGTCAGATTTGAACCCAGGTCCTCCTGACTCTAAGGCTGGTGCTTTATCCACTGTGCCACCTAGCCGCCCCCACAGTTTCCTTTTTTTAAAAAACCCCAACTTTTGATGCCACCTTTCTTAGCACCATTGAGTGTAAATAACAAAGAATTCTTTGATTCCTCTAAGGAATTTTGGTTTACTCAGCCTGGCCACAGGTGGGTCAACCATTCATTCCTTTTCTCATCTCAAGCTGGAGGCAGCCAGGGAGTACCATGGATAGAGCCCTGGGTGATCAATCAGGTAAATGGAGGTTCATATCTGGCCTCTGAGTGACCCTGTGCAGGTCACTTCACCAATGTCTCCTTTCCTAAGTTTCCTACTCTTTAAAATGAGGATCATAAAAGTACCTACTTCTCAGGGTTGGGAAGGACTAATGAGGACTAATAAGAAAAATGTTCCAAGTGCTTAGTTCAGTGACCTGCATATTGTAGATGAGTTATAAAGGCTTATTCTTTCCATGTGATAGTTATCATGTCCACCATTAATCTTCTATAGAGAACGCACCCAATGCTCTGGGGTACTTTCTCTGGTCTTTTCTGACTTCCTAAATCTCATTGTAACCCTTTCCTTCAGTCATCTATGCTCCTTGCTCAGAAGTCTGCCTACCTCTTCCCCATCATGCTTGGCCCTGCAGCCTCCTTTGTGCCAATTCTCATTGGATAATGTGTCATCATAGGAAATTCACCACAGAACTTCTTGTCCCCTCTCCACCCCCTGTTGCCCTTGGGAAAAGATTAGATCAAATCAACAAATGAAAAATAGACTCCTAGTAAAATGAGTGAGAAATGCCCTTATTTGGTTAGCTTTTCTCCCCCCAAAGTACATTCAAGTTCACTACTTCTTTGGCAATGTTTAGATGCCCTTTTATCTTGGAGATTTCATGAAGCCTACAAATGACCCTTTCAGTCCCCAAATATCTTTTTTTTTAAGCTGAGCTTCACCCCCCCACCTTTACCTTCAGACACCTGCTGTAGGATTTTCTAATAAGGGTGATGAAGTATGGGAGAGAGAGTGATCATATGTTACTCTATAGAAAGGAGAGAGAGAGAGGAGAATGAATGAGTGTGTGTGTGTGTGTGTGTTTAAAGAATTATAATGCTTTGTTTTTCTTTTCATTCTTCAAAATATCATTTGGATGTTTTAAGGATGCTGAGGCTGTTACTCCCACTTGGGAAAAGAATAAATTCCAAGTCTCTCGGCTGCCCCCTTTTTTTTCAAAAAAAGGAAGGAGAGAACAGAATTAGACATATATGGTATTACTAGCACTCCTTAGTAGTCTGTTTTTTATGGGAGAGCCCACACTGAGTCAAATTCTCAGGCAGGAACTCTGGACCCCATTTTCTGAAATTTAGCTTCCCACATGTTCCCCTGGTTGAACATACAGAGGCAATGTTCAGCTGTTTTAAGGAAAGTGAAACAACTCAGCCCCATGGAGGGATGAGGGTGCCCTTAGGCGCCTAGGCAGTGACTGTTTCTGAAAGGGATGCTGAGTAGTCATCAATCCGGCTCCACAAGGAAGTAACCTGAGAGCATTGAACTCCCTGCAGATTTCGGAAAGTGGAGAAAGAATTCTCATGAAATAGAACCTTAAAACTGCAAGTCACTAGGGACTGCCTAGGCTAACCCCTTAGTTTGAAAATGAGGGAACTGGCTCTCTGGGAGGTTCCTTGCCTATGGCTCTACAGAAATGCAAAGCCTATGAAGTCAAAAACAACTGATAGACAGCCAAGAGAAGGGAATTAAGAGAACAGAACTGATGAAATGTAAAGGAGGTGTCTCTAGGGTATAGATTAAGTATTAGGTCCAGGGACACCAATAATCATTCCCACTTTATCAGTTTTTCCAAAGTTTCAGACTTCCTTCAGCTCTGCAAGTTAAGTATAATTTTAAGAAACTGAGGCTCCTAGAGTTTTAGTAATGTGTGCTGGTCATAGAACTAGGGAGCTGACCAAAGCCAAGACTACAAATCATGGCCTTTGACCCCAAGTCCATTGCTCTTTGCTGCTGTGCCCTCTAGTTTTATTTTTTTCCTGTATTTCCCCTAAACCCCCAGGAGTTATTGACTTTTTAAAAAATATATATAGTTAATAAAAGAGACCACAACAGTCTATACTAAGTGGCTCAGGGGACAGAGCACTGGCCTTGGAGTCAGGAAGATTAGAGTTCAAATCCAGTCTTAGACAGTAGCTATGTGATACTGGACAAGGAACTGTAAAAGAGGGGCAATTACAGCAACTTAAGAAAGATAACATTTTGTTTTGTTTTGTTTTTGCTTTTACAAGGCAGTGGGGTTAAGTGACTTGTCCAAGGCCACACAGCTAGGTCATTATTAAGTGTCTGAGGTCGGATTTGAACTCAGGTACTCCTGACTCCAGGGCCATTGCTCTATCCACTGTGCCACCTAGCCACCCCAAAAGATAATATTTTGAAAAGTAATTACCTCACCGCGTGGCACCCAGCACGTACTATTTAAATGCTCAATCCCACCCCCCACAAGGTTAAAATATGTATCATGCTTCCTCCATCCTGGGGACCTTGGACAAATCATTCAACTTTTCCTGGTCTCAATTTCCCTGCTGAAGAGTGAGGAGATTAGACTAAATGATCACCATGGTTCCCTAAGCTCTGATGGGCTAATATATTTTGCTCTAAAGTCCCTTAAGATTCTAATATTCTCTGTTTTAACATTCTCAGTTTTAGGGTTTCCACCTGCTCTAACATTTACTTCTTTAGATATTGTGACCATTCTATATTGTGAGGTCCCTCCTCAGGCTGATGTTCTCTGATTCTTTGTTGTTCACGTTAATCTACATCATGATATACATGAGGAGAAAAAGGTATTGACATTAGAACAGTGAGTTGAAGGGAAACAGGGATAGTGATGGGGATGGGTTTCAAAGTTGGCAGATGGGGCTGTTTTCCCTTGAGAGTTGAGGGGTACAGGGACAGGGCTTCGGGGAATGTGGCATTGTGTCTTCATATTACTTATCCCTTGGGATAAGACACGCAGACTTAAGGATGACAATGGGCTAGCATATTCAGTGATTCTATGATTCCAATCCTGTCGCTAATTTGCCTGGGTAATGGTGACCTCCCAACACAAATGCACAGGTATTCTCAACCTCAGTCTCGTGCTTTTTGTCTAGGGAGATGTCTCCCTTACAATCCTGTATCTAGATTGTTGTCCCCAGCTGGGAACTTTTCCCCTCTTCTTTTTTGGGGGGGGATTTTTGCAAGGCTATGGGGTTAAAGTGACTTACCCAAGGCCACACAGCTAGGCAATTAAGTGTCTGAACCTGGATTTGAACTCAGGTACTTCTGACTCCAGGGTCGGTGCTCTATCCACTGCACCACCTAGCTGCCTCATGTTCTCCCTTTCTTTACTTTTCTCATCTTTTCTCTCATCTTTCTTCCTTATTCTTTTCCTTCTTTCTTTCCTTCATCTACTCATACTCCTCCCCACAACAAACAAAACTCCAACAGAACTCTGATGTTTATAATTGTACTCTTACATTCTCTCAAAAAGGCATGAGATTAATAACTTCACAGTTCCCTTTTTTGGGGGGTAAAAGATATCACTTCTTTGAAATTTGTCCTTGAGAGTTCAACACATTTCCCCATTTATGCAAATTGGGGTTTGAGTCATTATCAGTAAGCTTGCCAGTGAACTGGACTCAGTAAGGTGTTTTGCTGAGCCCAATCCTTTCCCTTCATTTTTTCTCCTTCTCTTGTATTATGTATGAGAGTTACAAATAGACATGGTATTGGGATGCTCGGGAGGAGTCTGAAAGCTATAGCTTGGAGTTCTGCCTTGGATGTTAAAACCCTGACTTAGGGCAACTTTATCTTAACATCCCCCAGAGGAATCCTTACTCTAATATCCCCAGTAAGTGGTAGTCCAGCCTCTAAGGCCTGAAGGAAGGGGATCCCCTACTACACAGTCTCTTGGTCATCCATTCCTCTTGGGGACCACTTTCATTATTAGGAAGCTATTCTGATATGCCGATATCCTGCCAGAACGCCTCTCTTTGTAACTTGTCCTCTGGCTTCAGGCGCCACACACAAGGGCCAAATACAACAAGCCAACTTCCTCTTTCCCTTGACAGGCCTTTAAATACTGGACCACAGCTTTTATGTTCCTATTCCATTTTCATTTAAAGCCAGCCTCTTCTCCAGACTAAATGGGCCTGTTTTCTTCAACTGATCCTCCTAAGACATGAACTAAAGAGCCCTTTGCCACTATGGCCCCTCTCCTCTGAATACTCTCTGCCTTAGCAACATCCTTTTTAAACTGTGGTGCCCTGAGACAGAAACAAGCCTCTGTATTTGGCCTGAGCAGGGGAGAGCTTTATTTTACCAAGGTCTGTCTGTCTTCACCTTTCAATCATTGCTCCTAGTTCTACTGCCATTAATTGAATCCTTCCACCATGTTGCTAGCCTCAGGTACTTAAAAGACAGTTAGCAGGGCCTCTAGAAGAGTTGTTTTGGTCCAAGCTGACCACACTTCATTCCCTCCAGGACTTGTTATTTCTTGATCCCCTTTATATCCCATGAATTCTGCTAACACTCATCTCCCAGCTGTTACTTGTCCAGGATCCTCTTATCTCTCGACGATTTGATTTTACCAGCTGACCTAGCACCCAAAGAACTCTCCCTCCTCACCTCGGCCTCTGGCTGCCCTGCCTTCCTTCAAATCTCAGTTAAAGTCCCATCTTCCAAAAGAAGCCCACTCTAGTTCTTAGTAGTGTTAGTGTCTTACCTTGAACCTTATTCCCCTATTTATAACTTATGAATCTTGTTTGTACACGGCTCATTATACAATTACATCACACTATAGCTATTTGTGTTTCTTTTCTTCCTCCCCCTACTGCTTAGTAAAGTGTTTGGCACATAGTAGGTGCTTGATAATACCTGTTAACTGATCCATATGATATAATCTCGAGTTCCATTGACCTCCTAATCAGCCTTCTCTGGGGCTCTTCAGCCTATTCCTAGCTTTCCTAAAACATAACTCCAATAATGGAACCCAACAGTCCTTGGGTACATTTGACCAGGGCAGCATGCCCTTGGGCTTTCTCTTCTCTACTCCTGGGTACAGTCTGTCTCTCAACACAGTCTAAGACCATATTATCTTTCTTCACTGACTTATTCCATTGTTGACTTATTGTGTTTGTAGTCTATTTTTCATATATATATATATTTCAAACGTGCCCTCTAATTGTGTTCCTCCTCCCCTCTGATCTTATGCTTGTTGAGTTTCTTTCTTATTTTTTCCTTTTTGTAAGGCAATGGGGTTAAATGGCTTGCCCAAGGCCACACGGCTAGGTAATTATTAAATGTCTGAGGCTGGATTTGAACCCAGGTCCTCCTGACTCCAGGGTGGGTGCTCTATCTACTGTGCCACCTAGCTGCCCCAAGTTTATTTCCTGAACCCAACTCAAATTAAGATGGCCAGTAATGTGAGAGATGAGGGTGTTCTAATTTTTGCATGTGTCTCCAACATCTCATACATTTCTGGGACCTAGTGAGTACTTACAACTTGAAGAGGGATTGATTGAAGAAAAGGATTTTGGATTTACCATTATTCAGTTTCATCTTAGTAGATTCTGCCCATCATTTTAGCCTCAGGAACTTCTGAAGACTTGATCTCCCCTTTTAAGAGTAGCTTTCATTACCACTAGGGGTAAGTTTCCCTTCTGGGGTCCTATTGCTAGGCTCGATCTCCTTGCTTTTGGCTAGTTCACAATTCATTCCCTCTACCAAGCTATAGGCAATAAAGGCTTCGTGTAGTATTTAATTCTTAATTATATACTAGGAAGAAATGTATGATGGAGGAATCCTTCAGGTCACAAGAAATAACCATGTAGCTGTATCATCTGTCTCCCTCCTGCCTCCCTCAAGCTAGTTTGAATTGTCTTTCAATTTTGAAGGAACAGTAACTGAAGAATAAAGAGGAAGCTGTCAAGGAAAGTAGGGTCAAGTGCAGACTGTCCCCTTTGGATTACTTTACCTCTGCCAGAATGATTCTTGCCCAACCACTAAAGAATAGGAGCTTTTAGGGGGCGGCTAGGTGGCACAGTGGATAGAGCACCGGTCCTGTGGTCAGGAGTACCTGAGTTCAAATTCAGCCTCAGACACTTAATAATGACCTAGCTGTGTGGCTTTGGGCAATTCACTTAATCCCATTGCCTTGGAAAAAAAAAACTAAAAAGAAGAATAGGAGGTTTTGATGGTGTTCGAAAGATTTTTGGATGATTAGAAGTTGAGCCACCTATACCATGGATTTCCCAAGACCATAGCCCTAGAACTGGAAAGAAGCTCAGAAATCACCCAGGGGCTAGATCACATAATTGATAGAGTACTGGACTTGTAGTCAGGAATGACCTGAATTTGGATTCTATTTCAGACACTTAAAATCCATATGACTCTGGGCAAGTCAATGAACCTCTCAGCTTCTTTCCTTAGTTGTCAAACGGAGGTCATCATTGCACTTACTTCAAAGGGAGGTTTGGAGGGTCAAATGAGGTCATGATTAAAAGCCCTTTACAAAGCATAAAATGATAGATATATGCTAATTACTATCTAGTCCAATCCCTTAATTTAAAAAATGAGGCCATGGAGATCCAGAAACTTGATGGGATTTGCTCAAGCACCACCAACTTAAGAACATCAGAGGAGAGCCACTGCTTTTGCACTGTTTATGTCTGTCTAGCCTTGACACTCATCCCCAGCTTGGATGCTTTTCCAGAGGTTTTCCCTGAATTCCCAGTAATAAGACTTGATCACAGATATAATAAGATCATTCAGGTTCTTTCAACTCATAACATTCCCCATAAAAGAAATAATTTATTTCACTTAACCAAAACCAAAGCATTAATGATCTATAAACAATATGGAGGGTTTGTTTTGATGGAGGGTTCATTGCTCCAAGATCATTTAAACTCTTTGTTAATAACTAAAATAGGTTAGGATGTGACAAAACCTGGTTTATCCTTAATCCAATTAATGGCTGTAAAAATAATTAAAGTCTGTAAACATGTTTCCTAACGTCAAAAAAGCTAGGTGATCTAATTACATGTTGGAAAGCTTACTTTAACAAAGATTATTGATTCTAGGAAGAAAAGGCTTTTAATTCATTCATTCATTCATTCATGGAGGAGGCAGTAGGGAGTAAAAGGAGGAAAAAAAATCCACTGTTTATAAAGGGATAAGAAGCAGTTGTAGACCATGATTCTGCTCCTTACAACAAGTCTGACTCTGCGTAAGCTTCAATTTCCACATCTTCAAAATGAAAGGGGAGACTAGATGATAGAATTTGGGGTCTGGATCTGGAAGGTACCTTACACTTCCTGTAATCCATTCCCTTTGGAGCTGCAAAGGCAGAAATTGCTATCATTCAGCCTCCTTTATTTGTATCTGACTCTCCATGAGTTCATTTGAAGTTTTCTTGGGAAAAATTCTAAAGTAATTTGTCATTATCTTCCAGTTAACTTTAGAGATGAGGAAACTGAAGCAAATGGGTGACTTCTTCAGGGTCACCTAGCTGGTAGGAGTCTGAGACCAGATTTGAACTAGGGGAGATATGTCTTCCTTACTCTGTGCCTGACACTTTCTATACTTGCTGGCACCACTCAAAGGCTCCAAGTCACAGAGATAGCAAATAGTAGAAACAAATTTCAAACCCAGATCCTGTGTTTTAAGATCCAGTTGTCTGGCCTCTATACGTTACCCTTATTTCAGTGATTTCAGGTCAGAATCCTGAACACATGCTCTCACTGCACAAATCAAATTACACCAAAGGAGCACATATTTGCTTTCTCTTAACAGTCATAAAAATATGTGCTGAGTGACTAAAAGCAGAGTCTCTAGGGAGACTGTAGTCTCACTCTCTCATTTCCTGGTCAGACCACTTCTCCTGTTCATCCTCCATATAAAGCTACCCAAGTGATTTTCCTAAAGACCAAATCTAACCTTGCTACTGCCTTACTTAGTATACTCCACCAACTCCCTATTACCTCTCAGAGGTAATACTTATCAGCTTTTATTTTTAGCTTTTAGTGCCCTTTAAAGCCTTTCTCCAACCTAATTTTCCAACTTCATTATCCATCACTTCCCTTTCCATACCCTACACTACAGCTGAACTGTCTTTGTTCCACTCGTTGATCTAGGGTAGGTTGCCTCCACGCCTGGACTGCCACCTCTCCTCTGCTTCTTTGAATCCTTTGTTCCCTTTAGGACTTGGAGTAACACATTCTGTATAAATCCTTCCTTGGATTATTTTGTGTTTATTTTGAAGATAATTTTAATATACATATTGTCTCCCACAATGAAATATAATCGGAAAATAAGATTCTTTCATTTCTGTCATTGTATTACCAGTCCCTAACATCACCTGGCACAGAATTGTTTGTTGAATGAGATTGAATGGGATTCTGTCTAATTCTGGATAATGTTTATCGAGAAGATAGCATTCAGGAAGTTGAAATATTTGGAATACAGATCACATGAGGACTAATCCAAGAAAATGGGGATATCTAGGCAAGACTTGGAAGCATGATGACTACCTGTAAGTTTTCGAATATTGGGCACAATAAGGGGTAGAATGATTCTCTTTGATCCCAGAGGACAGAAGCAGAAATATTAAGTAGAAACTTCAAAGAGATTGCTTGGAGCTTGATGTCAAACTGTTGGAGCTGTCCAAAAGAGTAATGGGCTGAAGTGGCGGTGGATTGGTTAATGGCTTATTCTTCACTTGTGCAAGACATGTACTCTAGTTAAAGTATCTTGTGGAAGAGCATCTTGGTTAGGGTCAGGTTGAACATGATGGCTTCCAAGGATCATTCTAAGATGCTTTCATTCTTTGAAGGTGGCCAGAAGAACCTGGTGAACCTTCTGGTTGTCTAAACAGAGCAACTCTCCAGAGCTTTGTACCTGGCATGAAGTTGCTTGACTGTCTATGTTTTGTGTGTCTCTAAGGAGAGTCTTATTCGCTGGACCCTACTGAGATCCTCTGCAAGTCTTAATACATAGTAAAGGCCTGGAAAGGTATGATTCTGTATCCCAAGGTCAACTCTTCCCCAGTATCTCATGGAGGGGCCTAGGTTGTTAGACACCATGGGACACCAGTGTGCTATGTGCTAATGATAGTACTCTAAAAGGGACAGGAACTGTAGCTGTGGGTTTTCATTGATATGGAGAATTCTCAGAAGAGGGAATTCCCTCTACCACTTCAGGTTGGTACCTCCTATGCCACTTGTAGTCCTAATTTAAGTGACTTGTTCAGGGTCAAACAGTCAGCATATGTCAGAGGCTTCACCCCAGGTCTTCCTGACTTTGAGACCAGTTTTTGTATACTTTTTTTTATACAGTGTACACAGCCTGCCTAAGAGTGGTAGTAAATGTAATTGTTTTGCAAAAGATATTCAGTTGAATTCGTTGAATGTCTAAATATAAAATCATAGACTGAGCCTTTGTGATTCTTAAATCTTTCTTGGACTGCGATGGTCCTATTGGATTTTGTGAATTGTGGACAAGACTCAATTGTCCTTAAATGACTGTAAAATCAAACTTCTCCTGAAAAGACATATGGATAATGGTCTCTTTCTAGTAATAGCAGAATTATGGAGACCATCTATGAAGTATATGACAATTTCCTTTCAGTCTCATATTTAGATGAACTTAAATCGCCTCCCACGCATTATGATTCCTGGCCTGCGGAATAAAGATAGCAGCACAGCGCCATTATTATTACCCAGTCTGCTGCACTGTCCACCTTAGCTGTTGTTTGAGAACTGATAACAGAGAGATGTAATTTCCAATCTGAAGGAGAAAAGTAATTAAAGTACAGGGAGATGGATCATGTGTTCTGGTCGTAGAGACTATGAGCAGCTCTTTCCAGAGGAGAAAAATATTTATCTGAGAGCAGCTCAAAGACCTTTCATTTTCAGGGGTGATAATTTCCAGCTCCCAGGGATGGATTCATGCATTTTCTTTTCCATTATCTTCTTCCTGGTTGAGAAAATAAAAGCTAAACTTTACATATTGCTTTGGAAATAGAAAGTGCCCCACATAATGATTTCATTTGTCTTTACAGCAACCTCATGTCTAAGGCAGAGTTGGTTGGCAACTTTGTCCCATTTTGTAGATGAGGAAAGTGAAGCTTAGATGGTGGAAGTAATTTGATTATGACCATAGAATTATGGTTTGTGGAGTGGGAAGGGGCCATATCTTACTTATACCTGAGAAGGTATAAGTAGATATCCGCTTGAAGACCTTCACAGGTGGAGAGCTCACTACTTCCTAGGCAACCCAATGGAACAGAACTGGGGCAGAACCGGATACCTAGGAAGGAGTTGCAAAGGGAGAGGCTTACTCTTGATTAAGGAGGATCTTCGTAACAACTTTGGCCATCTAAAAATGCAGTAGGATGCTTCAGTGGGTAGTTAGTTCTCTCTCCCTTGAGATCACAAAGCAGAATGATCACTCATCAGGTGTGCTACAGAGTTAGTAAATATGCATTTATTAGGTGTTTACTGTGTGCCAGCAAACAGATATGTACAAACTCAGAGGGAAGGTGCTAGAATGAAAAAGGAGTTGAGAAAGACTTACTGTAGAAGACAGGATTTTAATTAGGACCTTAAAGAAACCTGATAAATCAGGAGACAGAGATAAGAAGGGAGAACATTATAGCATGGGGACAACCATGGAAAAGTCTGTAGCTGAAAGATGGAGAGTCTTGTTTATGAAACAGAAAGGGGGACAGGGTCCCTGAACTGAAATATATAGTGGAAGGAAGATGTAAGAAGAAAGGACAGGTAGGGATGGGGACTGGGTTTTGAAAGGATTTGAATACCAAGTAGTTTTATATGTGATCTTGAAAAAGATAGGGAAATTCTGTCAGACATATGAAAATCACTTTAGTGGCTGAATGGAGAATAGATTGGAGTAGGAAAAGACTTGAGGCAGGCAGACATCACCTCCCCCCACCCCCCTTCCAGGCTATCGAAATAACCCAAGCAAGACGTGAAGCAGATTTGTTCCAAGCAGCATCAGAGAAGAGAGACTATTCAAGAGATGTTGCAATGATAAAATTGACAGGCCTAGGCAACAAATTGGATTTGGGGAATGAGAGATAATGAGGAGTCAAGGATCACACCTACAGTAATGGTACATTTGTTGGGGCAGGAAGCTGAGGGTTTAGGGGGAAAGATAAAGAGATCAGTTTTGGATCTGCTCAGTTTAAGATGTTTACTGGTTATACAGTACAAGATATCACAAAGGCAGTTGAACTTATGAGACTGGAATGCAGCAGAGAAGTTAGGGCATGATGTTTGAAAACCATCATCATAGAAAAGGTAGTAAAATCCATGGGAGCTAATGAGATCACCAAGTGAAGTAGAGAAGGAGAAAAGGGCCTGTGTGTCTTACAGGACACATGGTTAGAGGACATGATCTGGATGAGGATCCAGCAAAAGAGACTGAGGAATGTTTTGATAAGTAAAAGTAAGATCAGAAAAGAATGGGGTCCCAGAAACCTAGAGAAAAGACTATCAAAAATTAGGACACTAGGGTGGCTAGGTGGTACAGTGGATAGAACACTGGCCCTGGAGTCAGGAGTGCCTGGGTTCAAATCCAGCCTCAGACACTTAATCATTATTACCTAGCTGTGTGGCCTTGGGCAAGCCACTTAACCTCATTGTCTTGCAAAAACTTAAAAAAACATTAGGACACTAATACATTGCTGGTGGAATTGTGAACTGGTCCAACCATTCTAGCAAGGAATTTGGAACTTTGCTCAAGAGGCTATATTACTGTTTATTTCCCATTTGATTGAAAAATACTATGATTAGGTTTGAATCCCAAAACCATCAATGAAAAGGAAAAAAGACTTATTTGTACAAAAATATTTATCACAGTTCTTTTTGTAGTAGCAAAGAATAGGAATTTGAGGGAATGCCCATTAAATGGGGAATGAATAAAGAGGCTGTGATATAGAATTGTGATGGAATACTGTTGTGCTATTAGAATGATGAGCAGGATTGCTTCAGAAAAGCCTGGGAAGAACTCATGACTAGAAAAGTAAACCGAGCCAGGAGAACGTTGTACTTAGTAGCAGCAACATTGTAAGGATCATCAACTGTAAAACAAAACAGCTACTCTCATCAAGAAAATGATTCAATACAATCCTAGGATAAAAAATGTTTTAGACTTCCAGAGAAAGAATAGATCAATTCTGAAAGCATATTGAAGCACCCTTGAAAATTTTTTTCTTTATTTTACTTGTATTTATTGGTGTATTTGATTTATTACTTGCCAATTTGGAAATATGCTGTCCATGGCTTCACATATATATAGTCATCATATTTCTTGCTTTTTCCCTGATTAAGGGATGGGAAGGAGGGAGTTTGGAAATCAAAATTTTAAAAATGCATGTTAAAGTTTGTTCACATATAATTGAGAAATATTTAGCAAAATAAATAATTTTTTAAAAAGACTAGCAATGGTTAGGTGGCACAGTGGCACAGTTCAAATCTGAACTCAGACACTTAAAAATTACCTAGTTGTGTGACCTTGGGCAAGTCACTTAACCTCGTTTGCCTTACAAAAACAAACAAAAAAGACTATTGAGGAGATGAAATGGGGATCAGCCATGTCAAATGATGCAGAAAGGATAAGAATAATAAAGATTGAGGAAAAGTCATTTGATTTGGCATTGGTAATTTTGGAGAGAGCAGCCTTGATGGAATAATGAAATTAGAAATCCGATTGTAGGAGATGAAGTAAAGAGTGAGAAGAGAAAAACAGAGGAATCAGTTGGATATGGTCTTCTCAAGAATTTGAACCACAAAAGGCAGAAGAGATAAAGGATGACAATTAGCAGGGCTGGAAAGATCCAGTGAAGGCTTTTTGAAGATAGAGCATGTTTGTAGGGAGGAGGGAAGGTGTCCGTAGATGGGGACAGATTGGAGATAAGTGAGAGAGTGGAGTGTCAGAGGATCAAGCAACTGGAGGAGACAGGATGGAATAACATGGCTTGTCCAGGGAAGCAGGTTAGCCTTAGTTAAGAGGAAGACCACCCCTTCATGACAGTCTGACTGAAGAACATGGGTGAATCATGTAGATCTTGCAACCAGTTGTGGTGGAGGGGCTGGAAGTGCAAAATGGAGACCCTGAGAGCAGGCACTGGGGATTATGGATTAGTGAGTCAGCACCAATGAACAAATTCACACTTTTATTTTGGAAATCAGATGAGCTTTCTCAGCAAGTTAAGGTTTAAAAGGAAGTAAAAGGGCCAACCAAACAACTTTAGGGGACATGGTGGCAGAGAGGGGGCAGGAAAAAAGGAAAAAGAAGTGACAGAAGACACAGGAGAAAGAACCATCTTAAACGAGAACAAGAAAAGTACAGGGAAGGATCATGTTTCAAGGAGGAGAATGATAAATGGTGGGGGAGCTCAGGGCAGATAACGGAGACTAGACACTGACTTTGGCTACAAAACAGACCATTTATGGCAGAAAGAAATGCCATTGGAATGATAGGGGTGGAATTTCTGAGGATTAAGAAAGAGAGAGTCTCAGTTTCACTCTGCCTCTAAAGTTAGGAAAGAGAATTTCTTTGATCATACAGTATACTGAAACTAATTAAAAATCCCCTGTAGGAGATAGGATTTTAAGATGGGATGTTCAAGGGACTATCTGTAGTTTAAATCATATCTTTTGTTGTGGAGCTTCCCAATACTCAATCAAGATCAAAGGAGTGGGACAGAACTCTCCTTCTGTGATGTCAACTTTGGTTCTCATTTCCTCTTCAAATGGACTTATTCCCACCTCATGCTTCTTACTTTCATCTTAATCAAAGTGGCCATTTGTTGATTGAAAGTCCGAATTGCTGATCTAAAGAAGTCAGTGTCCGTAGCATTTGAAATACCAAAGCAGACTAAGGTCTGTCACAGTGAGCATCCACACAAATGTCTTTGGTCATTCCTTTGGGAATTCTTAGGAATTCAAAGGCTATCATCATCTTGAGGTCTCTGATATCCTTGGGGTCTCTGAACCTTCAGATCAATCATGGATTATACAGAGCTAGATGCCTGCATACCATAGGACTTATGGGAAAGACATATTTCCCCTAAAATAGGATTGTATTTTTATGTATTTGTTTCCCTAGTACCAGTAGCATCACAAGCTGCTGAGAGGTAAAAGAGAATGAGGACTAGGGCAGCTAGGTGTTGCAGTGGCTAGAGCACCAGACCTGGAGAAGGACCCGAGTTCAAAACCAGCCTCAGACACTTAATAATGACCTAGCTGTGTGACCTTAACTCCATTGCCTTGCAAAAACAAAAAAAGGAGGATGAGGACCATGACATAGATGACTCTTTCTCAAACATAGTGATATCATTTTGGTCTTCTTCCGTAACAAAAGACAAGAACCAAGCAACCAACCATCCCTTAGTGGCTGGTACATGGTGGATACTTAATAATGTCTTTGGTAGCCAATTGATTATTAAAGTTTCAAATTGCACTAAAATTTTGAAATGCCCTGGTTTAAAGTTTTAATCAGGGGCATTGAGGCTAGAATCTGCACTGAAACTTGTAAAAATATGAATAATTTTTCCATCCAAGTAATTAATAGTCTCAGAGAAGTTTAGTTTGGGGATCTGAATTTCTTCCTGTTTTTTTTTATAGGTTTTTGCAAGGCAAATGGGGTTAAGTGGCTTGCCCAATGCCACACAACTAGGTCACTATTAAGTGTCTGAGGTCAGATTTGAACTCAGATCCTCCTGACTCCAGGGCCGGTGCTCTATCCACTGTGCCACCTAGCTGCCCCTCTTCCTGGTTTTTAAAAAATTGCCCGCATAGCACTACCAATAAATCAAATTTGTGTAATATTTCAAGGTTTGCAAAGTGCTGCATATATATTATCTACATGTGTCTCTATATTATATATAGATATTTATAGATGTATTCAAACACATACACATAGACGTCTCTGTATTATCTAAATTGTGAATTAGGTGCTTTAAATATTAGTGTTCCCATATTTTTAACTGGTTAGAAAATTGAATCTCGGAAAGATAGATCTACTTATCTATATGTAGTCATGGTTAGAATTGGGATTTTAAAGCCAAGTCTTCACATCGCTAGCCTCTATCCCCATACTATCCTTTAGATCATAGAGCAGAACATTCATTTTAAGACACTGTGATACATCTGAAAGAACACTGACCCTGGAGTCAGGACTAATGTTTAAATCTAGATTTTGACTCCTATTAGCTGTGTGATCTGGGCAAGTCACTTAACCTCCCTGGACTCAGCTTCCTCCTCTGATGGCCTCCAAGGTCTCTTCCATTTCTAGTTATATGAGTCCATGATCCCAAGTCACTTAAGTTCTCTGGGCCCCTGTTTCTTTATCTTTATGATAAGGGATTTGGACCAGATGCCTCTTTTGGCTCCAAATCAATTAAACTCTCTGCAGGATGTTTATTTACTTAAAAAATCTATTCTAAACAAATCCATTAATTTGTGAAAGGAGAAGAGTTTTCTTTTGAGGGTCAACTTTTTGGACATTTTACTAAAGTATATTATTTCCCAAAGAAAGCTGATGAGTCTCATCACTCCAGGTCATTAGCAAAGAACTAAGACTAAATAAATGTCATATTCTATTTGGTGGATGTATAACAGAGATATGAAAGACAGTGGCATCTAGTGGAAGGAGCACAAACTCAACAATCCAGTGTTCACATCTTTTTTTTTCTGTCCACTAAAGAATCATTAGAACATAAATAGTAATTGAGCCCCTTGCTTCATGTGAAGTGGAAAAGTTGTAAAGAGAGAGTAATAATAATAAATTATAAAATACAATGATAACAGCTCCTGGTTATATAATTCTTAAATGTTTCCAGAGCATCATATGTAGAGTATCTTGGTGAAGAATAGCAACGACTCTATGAGAAGACAATTAGAGATTTGATTATCCCCATTTGTTCCCTCCATATCGATGTTTTTATTTCTTCAGTAAACTGACTTAGAGCAGTGAAGGAGTTGGAATTCAGATTCAGGTCTTCTTGCCACTAGGTCTAGCACACTGTCCTCTATTCTGCCCTCCTCTCCTCATTGCATTTTTTTTCTGAGGATCAAAAAATAAAATGTATATATGTGTAATTCATATCGGATTACTCAATGCCATGGGAGGGTGTAGGAAAGTGAGGATGATAAAAATGGGGAACACAAAAATTTATAAAAAGAGGAATGCTGAAAACTATCTTTTCAAGTAACTGGAAAATATAAAATAAAATAACAAAAGATGAAAAAGAAATAAAAAGTCAAAGTAAATGACATGAAAAAATACATCTAAAGATTTCAGAAAGCCCTTCTGAATGAATCCAACAATTTACATTTACCCACTGAACCTCAGATCCAGTAAAATGGAATTAGTAACTTTTGTTGTCTCTACCACACTGGGTGGCTATGTGGCTCAAATCAAATGATATATGTAAAGTGAGTTTCACATTTTGAAGTACCAGCTGGCTATCCATTGTGATTGAAATTATTTATAAATGTAAGTGAACTGTATAGCACATGATAGATATATTTAAGATAATTATTGGTTTGAATTGCTTGCCCACCTCTATTGTGTATAAGGGGAAAGTAAGTGATACATTGGATAGAGCATTGGGCTTGGAATCAAGAAGACTCATGGTCATGAGTTCAAATCCAGCCTCAGTGATTTACTAGTTATGTGATCCTGGGCAAATCACTTTAACCTGTTTGCCTCGGTTTCTCCTTTGTAAAATGAACTGGGGAAGGAAATAACAAACCATTCCAGTAGCTTTTCCAAGAAAATTTCAAATGAGGTCTTGAAGAGTTGGACATGACTGAAATGATTTAACAACCACAAAAATTGTGTGTGATGCGTAATGTGGCATTTTGATATTGTCATTAACCCTTTTCCCCAACCCATTCAGCATTTTATCACAAAACTTTGGAAAATGAAGGACAGAAAAATTAAGTGACTTGTTTAAGATCTCCCTTGTTTTATGACTGGGACTAGAACCTGAGGTCTTTATTTGTTTCTTACTGCTTTCATCTTAGTCAAAATGCATTCATTCACTAAATATTTAGAATGGTCTAAATACTATACCAAAAGAGAACAATTATCTTGAGGAAATTACATTTTATGGGGGGAAGCATCGTAGAAGTCATTTGGTACACAAGATATTTATGGAGTAGATAAAAGGTAGAACTGAGCAATTATTTTTTTTCAGTAATCTCTAAGCATCATTTTAATGTGTAAGTATCATTATAATAAGAGTGGAATTTCCAGGAGTTATGACTTCTGAAATATTCCTGTAAGAATTGTGGCAATAAAGGAAAAGAAATATCAAATTTCCTCATCCCCATTTAAAAAGATCCATTGCGAAAGGAGTGAGTTGCAGCAGGTGAGTGATACCTACTTGGGTGTGGGGACCTTTGTGAACCTGACCAATGTGGTAGAGGTCATAAGCCTGTTTCCTGAGCAGCAGGCATTGGTCTGATGACCCATCCCAGAATGAGATGACTTCATTTCTGTTGTACCACAAGAATGTTTTGTGAGTGTGTGTGTGTGTGTGTGTGTGTGTGTGTGTGTGTGTGTGTGTGTGTGTGATCCCACTGGAAAAAGGATGTCAGGGCCCTGGAACGACCCAGATGACTTCATTGTTATTGAATTGTTACTGTAAAGGTTGAGACTGCATCTTCTTGGTCATTATTCGCCTGCTCGTTTCCCTTGGAGCTGAATGTCTAATCAAACTTTCTTTAACCTTATAATCCTCAATATTATGTTTGAACCCAAAATAGAGGCAAAAAGTGAGAAAATAAAGCAATTGTTAGCGTTTATTTTTTTCTTTGTGGAAGGCAGCATAAAGGAGAGAGTAGCTATTCTTCTAGTTGCCAAATAAACCTTTACTTTAACTTCCAGATTTAGGAAAATCATCCATGCAAGGGCTTTTCTCCTCAGCTCAATTCATGCACTGATGGCCTGAGAAATGGAATCTTCCTTAGATGCCATAGGATCATTGAGCAGGAAGGGACAATCAGAAGTCATCTAGTTCAATCCCTTCATTTTATAAAGGAGGAAACTGAGGCCCTAAGAGATTAAGTGACTTGTCCAAAGTCACAAAGGAAGTGCCAGAAGGGGGATTCAATGCCCAATGCCCAAATTCAGGAGTGCAGCATTCTACTGCCTAAGGAGAGTGCTGAGTTATTTTAAGTCTTAGTTTGAAATACTGAGAGGGTAAGGGGTTTACTCAGTCTGATGTATCCAATAAATATCAGAGACAAAACTTAGACTGAGGGCTTCTTGATCACGAAGCAAACTCTCCATACCCCCTTCCTACACACACACACACACACGCACGCACGCACGCACACACATCACCACAAAACACATTTCCTTCTTACCTTGGCCAAGGCCCCACCTAAACTCCACCACGCTCTCAGGTCCTGACTTGCTATAATTCGGATCTCTGATCACATTTCTATTCATTTAGAATTGAATGATTTGATTTTTTTGCTCTTGAATATCAGTGAAGAATAACTTGAGTCCTCTCAAAGCTCCTCCTTGTTTGGAAGGGACTGAATTGTAATGAATCACCTTGTCTAATCTTTAAACTCAATTGCATGGTCCTCCAGCCTCTGCAGTGAGCAGCATCTCAAATATTCAACAGCCTTTGCTTTCTGATTTTGAATAAGAAGAAATAAGGTCAATGGAAAGGAGCCACTTCTGGAGATAGTGATCTTTCACAGTGAAAGTAATTGTCTCCTCCCAGCCTCCCCTGCGTGTTTATCTGTGATAAATGCTTGCCTATTTGCCCAGCATTATCTATCAGCCACAAACTGACTGTGTATAATGATTACAACAGGGGATCATTTCTTTTCAGTGTGATTTTTGGAAGAATAAATGGCTGTCAAATGAGTTGGCAGTAAGGACAATTAAGAAGTTTGGTTCTTGAGTTTCATAAATAGGCTCAGGAGATCTGAATACAGTCCAACTTTGCTGGGCTGTGTCCAACGATTTCCTGGTGGGACTCCCACTATGGCTGTGGCATTCTGATTGGGTTGACTTAGTTGTCTCCAGGTATATGAGAATCTTGTTTTCATTTCATCGTCAAGAGAGTTTGGAAAAATGGGGATTCTCTATGGAAGAGAGGTGGTGTAGACTATGGGTATAGAATATTACTCTTTGCCAGGCATGGCCTCTCTTGGTTTTGCCTAACCGTGTTTCTTTGTGCTATGGCAGAGGGAAGTATAGGAGATATATGGCAGTGACTTGTGCCAACAAAAGGAAGGGTTCTTCGGTTATATTTCTTTATATTCTACATTTACTTTAATTCAGAACATATTGAAGAGGGATGAAGATTAGTGACAAGACTGATGGGGTCTGAATCAGAAAATGATCCCAATTTAGTAGTTTTTGAGCCGTTTCTAAACATCAGTTGCCAGAATAAATATTGAAGTGGCCAAAAGTACAAAGAGATCAGATGGTATCAAATGGTTTTCCCTGCTAAAAGAAACTGATAATCTCGAGAGTTTTATTGGATGTTCTGAATTATAACAGGTCATACTTACATGTAGTCCTCATGGTGGGATCTTTAATCAAATCCAAAATTCTTGTAAGATAGCGTAGAAAATGACAGACTAGAGAGAGGGGAGTACTTTGCCCAGGATCGTATGGGTAAATAGCCAGAATAAAAGCCCAGATATTCTTCTCCCAAAGGAATATTCTTTCCTCTCCACCAGACTTTTGACCCTTTATTTAGAAAGCTCCATTTTCTACATAGACAAACCCTCGTAGTTCATATCTGCCCACTCCAATTTACCCTGTGGGTTTTGTACATCTATGGTATATTTTCTCCCCCATTAGAATAGAAGCCCCTTGAGAGCAGGTGCTATTTTTGCTTTTCTTTTTTTGATTAAAGATTTTATTTATTCTAAGTTTTACAGTTTTCCCCCTAATCTTACTTCCCTCCCCCCGCCCCCCTACAGAAAGCACTTTGTTGTTCTTTACTTTGCTTCCATGTTGTACATGGATCCAAATTGAGTGTGATGAGAGAGAGAAATCAGATCCTCAAGGAAGAAACATAAAGCATAAGCGATAGCAAGATCAGATAATAAGATAGCAGGTTTTGTTTTCTAAATTTAAGGTAACAGTCCTTGGTCTTTGTTCAAACTCCACGTTCTCTGGATACAGATGGCGTTCTCCATCGCAGACAGCCCCAAATTGTCTCTGATGGTTGCACTGATGGAATGAGGGAGTCCATCGAGGTTGATCATCACCCCCATGTTGCTGTTAGGGTGGACAGTGTTTTTCTGGTTTAGCTTTTCTTTTTATCCCCAGTGCTTAGGCACAGTATCTACTTAATAAATTCTTATTGACTATATTTCTTCTTCTGTTTTTTATCTACAAGCATACTGTTTTCATCTAACGTTATGTAGCTCCTTTAAACTTTGTATTTATTTATTTAAGGCAATGGGATTAAGTGACTTACCCAAGGTCACTCAGCTAGGCAATTATTAAGTGTCTGAGGTCATATTTGAATTCAGGTCCTCCTGACTCCAGGACTGGTGCTATATCCCCTGCGCCACCTAGCTGCCCCATATGTAGTTCCTTTAGGTTAAGAACTGTTTCTTTTAGTTTCATAACTGTAGCCATCTACCATGGTTTCCAGGATATATTAAATAATGGTTTTGAGTTAATTGGGTGGTTTATCAGACCCTCTTCCCCCCGCCCCCCAAATCAGAGAACTAGAAAAGCCTCTTGTCGAAGAATGTTGAAACATGGCAGCCAAGCGATATCTACTTCTCTCATAGAAGCTCAGATAAACAAAACATTAGAAAGTATTTTGAAAACAATTTACATGATGATAACAATGCAGGTGAAAACAACAGCAGCTAGAAAACTGAAAGGGAATGTTGTACAATTACAAAGACCAAGCTTAAACACAATGGAGAGTGATGAGGAGATACATCTCCCTTCTTTGAAGAATTAGAGGTCCAGAGGCACGGGAAAGGGCAGATAAAGTCAGATTGCTTCTGATGTTTACATTTTTTGAAAAAACCTTTGTTATAAGGTTAATCTTTCTGGAAGGGGAGAGAGGGAGAGAGATATGGGAGAAAATAAATGTAGGTACGGGAAAAACAAACTATTCATAAATTATTATTTTAAAAATATAATCAATAAAAGGCATTTCTCAATTGATAAATGCCCAAAGGATGTGAACAAGTAGTTTTCAGAGGAAAAACAATCGAACTTATCAATAACTATATTAAAAATTTATCTAGATCACAAATAATGAGAGAAATACAATTAAAGTAAATATGAGGTTTTATATCATACTCATCAGATTGGCAAAATTGATAAAAATGAAAAATGTTGAATGCTGAAAGGGCTGGGGGAAAATAGAAACATTAATATACTTTTGATAGAGCTGTGAATTGTTTCAGTCATTCTGGAGAGGAAATTTGGAAATATTCCCCTAAAGGATTAAATTGCACTTTGATTCAGTAATACCTCTATTAGTTCTGTATTTGAAAGAAATTTTAAAAAAGGAGGAAATGGAACCAGATCTTGCTGGTTCTAACTGCTCTTTTTATGGTCATGAAAATTTGGAAACTGAAGAATTTGACCATCATTTGGGGAGTGGACAACAAGCCGTAATATATGAATGTGATAGAATGCTGTTGTACTGAAAGACATGGTGAAGGGAATGGTTTCAAAGAAATCTTGGGAAGATCTGTATAAACAACTACAGAGTCAAGTGAGAAGAAGCAGGGGACTATTTGTAACAACATTTTAAAGATAAACAATTTCAGAAGATTTAAGAACCCCGATCAAGACAATGTCCACCTGCGATTCCATAGGACTCATGATTAAACATGCTATCCATCTACTGACAGAAGAGTGATGGACTCATTGCAGACTGAGATGTATTTTGCTTTGTGATGTGGCCAATGTGCAAACCTGTTTTGCTTAATTATGCATATTGTTACAGGAGGTTTTATCTTTCTTATTATATTCAGGTTAGTTGATGTAGTAGAGAGGGAAAGTCGATTTTATTATTTGAAAAAATATTGGAAAAATTATTTGCAATTCATGCATTCAGATTCTTAAAGTTCCTTAGGGTCTGTTTGTTTTTACAATCCACTTTTTCTTCCCAAGTTGCCATTAACATTCATCTCTTTATAGCTTGTACCTTTTGGCAGGACCCTGTACTTCCCAGAAATTAGATATCCTGATTAATTAGCCTAGCTTTGGAAAGATAGAGAAGGGAAATGAGTTGCAGCTTCCCTCTCAGCCTCTATGTTTGAGCACAAGAAAACTGACACAAAAGTAGTCTTTTTATTGTGTCTCCCAGTTAGCTGTGATGCCAGCTTTTTAAATAAATGCTTTCTCCCTGACTCCCCCCACCGCGATATTATCTATTGTTTGTCAGTCTTCTGAACTGCGTATGGACTGGACTGGATGGTCACTGAGGTCCTTTACAAGTCTTAAATTGATTCTGTGATTCTGTTTCTTGGGATCAGAGACCTAAGGAGAGTATGCAAATTCAAATTTTGAAAGAAAACACAAATATCTAGTTGATTGATATTCCTATCCCTGACAAGCAGGAAAGGGTGATGATATGAATGAAGGATTAAGCAACTTTTTTTTTTGAATTTGGGTTTTTTTTGGCAAGGCAATGGGGTTAAGTGACTTGTCCAAAGTCACACAACTAGGTAATTAAGTGTCTGAGATTGGATTTGAACTCAGTTCCTCATGACACTAGGCGGTTCTCTTTCAAGACCTCAGCCACCTAGCTGCCCCTTAAGCAACATTCTTATGCTATTCTCAGATGACACCAAGCTGGGACATTGGAAGAGAGAATTCCAAAGATAAGTAATGAGGCAATAGAAATAAACAGAAAGCCTTATACTTGTATATAAAAAAGCAAACTTACGTGTACAAGATGTGGGAATCATGGTTGAAAAGTAATTTGTAACAGATCTGGGGTTTGTAGTAGAATTCAGTTTTAATATTACTTGAAAATTAATGTGAACCTAAGCTTCATTAAGAGAAGACCTCTTGGGTGACTTCCCTGTGTTTAACTGGTAGAAGGACATGGCCAAGGAAAGTTGGACAGGATAGATAAGCAGGGATGAGTTGGAATCTGCATCACTGGAAGGAATGTCCAAATAGATGAGTTCAGAGATTGATTGGAGTATTTTCCTATGAGAGCTCCAAGAATAAAGAAGTGATATTATCTTCAGTATGCTGTTCTGATTATTATAGCTGGAGGATTGTGTTCACTCCCAAGAACCTAATCAAGTCATTTGCACCCTATTGACATAGACTGAAAGAAACAAAGACATTTAGCTTAGGCTAGAGAAGATGACGAGGATGATGATTGTGGAGGTGCTCATGATGATAGTGGGAGGGGTGGACAGAAAGGAACAGATGTGATGAATTTTATTTAAGTATTTAAAGGGCAGTGATATGGAAGAGAGATTGAATTTGTATTATTGGCATCAGAGAACCAAATTGGAAACAATGAATTTCTGCTACAAAAAGGCAAATTTAGGATTAATATTAAAAAAAAATGCTTCCTTTAGTCAATGAGTAGACATTTAATAAACACCTATTAAAGGTCCAGGCATTGTATCAGGAACTGGGGACACAAAGACAAAAGTGAAACCATTGTTGTCCTCAAATGGCTTACATACTACCAGGAGAAACAAAGCATATGTAATAAGATACATATGTATAATAAGAGAATATATTCTATATATCTGTAGCATTATATATGTATATACATACATATAGGGGGCAGTGAGAGGGATTAGCATCTGTGGGTTCAACAAATGATTCATATAAAAGGGGAACCTGATCTGAGTTCTGAAGGCAACAAGGGATTCCAAGAGGCAAAGAGTGAAGGCATCCAGGCACAGGGAATAATAAGATCAAAGACTTAGAGATGGGGAATGGAATATTCTGTATGAACATCAGCGAGAAGGTCATCGTGACCAGACCATAACCATAAAGTGTGTGATGGCCATGTATAGCAAGGCTGAAAAGGGAAGCAAGAACTAGATTACAAAGAACTTTAAATGTCAAAATGGAGGAATTTGACATGGCTCTTAGAAGTGACAAGGAGCTACTGGAATTCGTTGAGTAGGATACGGACATAGTTGAACCTGTATTTTAGGAAAATCACTTTTGCAGTTAAGTGATAGATGATAATGGAGAGAAACTTGAGATCTGGAAAACAATTATGAGGTTGTTGCAATTCATGTGAAAGATGACGTGGGTTTAAACTATGATGGTGGCTCTATGAGTGGAGAAAAGAAAAAAGAAATGAGATGTGTTCTGGAGGGAGAGTTAGTTGGACTTGATTTGTGAGATGAGGGAAAGAAGCACTGAACTTTACACTGAGGTTGCAAAACTCAGTAATCAGAAGAAGAGTCATGTAATGGCAGAAATAGGGACATTTATAAAAGGAGTGAGTCTTTTGGGGAGGGAAAGATACTGAATCATGTTTTGGACATAGTGAATTTGAGATGTCTACAGGATACTCTTCAAATTACCCTTATAAACCCAAGTTTTGACTCTAAAAATGTCCATGCTATTGACTTCTGGTGAAAAGAAATACACTGGAAAAACTTCTAGAAGGTTTTCTCAGTACTATGGTCATGGAAGATGTTTTATGATCTTGAAGCATTTTCCTTCACTAATGAATGTAAATAAATTCCATTCTGATATTTGAGACAACTTCTCCTTGAATGTGGGGCATATTTTTAGCCTTGAAATCAAGACCTCTGTTCAGATTCTAGGGTGAATTCCTTGATTGTGACTTTGAACAATTCAATCAAATTCTTGAACCTCAGTTTCCTCTTCTGTAAATTGATAATAATAATACTTTATGCTTACCTCTGACAGTCAATTATAAGGAAACTACCCTGTGATCCACAGAGTATTGTAGAATTGATAGTTGCTACCTGCCTCCTTTTGAAGCAAGAGCATAACACAAATATGAAAATTTGAACACAAGTTATGAATATGTTTATGCATTTAAGATGGTGAAATGACCCATTTTGGGATTCAAAAATCCCTTCAATCTTAAGTCACTTAATAAATCTTTGACCAGAAATCTTTAGACCATGATCTCCCTGCTGGCTTGAAGTACTCTTAGCTTGTTTTTTAATACGCATTTGGTTTAGTGCTTTATGTGACATTCTTTTCATCAGCAAAAATAGGGGATTAATTACATTCTAAACTTCATGAGAACCAGGAAATATGTTCTGGACGGAGTATTAGAAGATCCAGATTCAAGGCCCTGCTCTAGTGTTAATAAGTTTTGTGACCTTAAGTACATCATTGAACCTCTCTTGGCCTTAGATTTACAGAATGACAGGGCTGTACCACTTTGCCTCCCAGATCTTTTCCATAACCACCTCCATAGGGATCTAAGACCAGATGATCTCAGCTATCCTGCCCAACATCTTGATAGAATGGATGGGTTTTGATCTTTGAGTCAAGAAGCAGTCTGTCACTAAGCCTGTATTTTGTGCCAGGTACTTTACTAAAAAAAAAAAAAAACTGGAGAAGGGGCAGCTAGGTGGCATAGTGGATAAAGCACCGGCATTGGAGTCAGGAGTACCTGGGTTCAAATCTGGTCTCAGACACTTAATAATTACCTAGCTGTGTGGCCTTGGGCAAGCCACTTCACCCCATTTGCCTTGCAAAAACCTAAAAAAAAACCTGGAGAAACAAAAGGGGAAAAGAGTCCCCTGACCACAAGGAACTTACTTTCTAACTGGGGAACTCGACACTTAAACAGGGAGTTGCCAAAGGGAGGAGGAAAAAGGTACTCATTGAAGGAAGACTTGATGTTAAGTTTGGAGAAGGATGGGTGGGAAGAACTCAACAATGGGACTGGAGTGGAGTCAGGACATGGCTCAGTAAGGAGGAAAACTCAACTATGTGACCATGGATGAACCTCTTACTTTCTCTTAACCTCAATAGCCTCATCTCTCAAATGAGATGAATAATACCTCTAGACCGTATATTAAAGGGTCAGTGTTATGATCCAAAAAATGAATGAAAAGTGCGTTAAGTGTTTCTTATGTGGTTAGGAATGTGCCACATATCAGGGATGTCAATAGAAAAGCGGGGCAGTTTTTGCTCTCAAGGAATCTATAATTTAATTGGGGGAGACAACAATGTTCAGTTGCAGTTTGGCATGAGAGACCTGGTAGGACTTCAAAAGCAAAGATGGAGTGGATGAGAAGCTAGGGATCCTAGAGTGCATCAGAAGGTCAGCAACCCAGGAACATTGGTCTGGATAGTATAGCATCCAACAAATGAGAAGAGCTGATGTAGTGGCAAGGTGAAGATAAGGCCCAATGGTCCTCTTTTTTAATTATAGAAATATTTTATTTATTTTACAATTGCATACAATGGCAGTTTCTACCAATCATTTTTTGCGAGGATTTGAATTTTACAGTTTTTTCTCCCTCCCCCCTCCCTCCAACAGAAGGCCCTCTGATACAGTCTTTACATTTGCTTCCATGATGTACATAGATCCAAATTGAATGTCTTGAGAGAAGAAACAGAGTCAAAGGGAAGAAAGACAACTTTAGAGATAGCAAAATTATGTAATACATATGACAGCTTTTAAAAAATTGAAGATAATAATCTCTGGTCTTCATTTAAACTCCACAGTTTCTTCTCTGGATACAGATGGTATTTCCTATAACAGATTCCCTAAAATTGTCCCTGATCATTTACCTGATGGCGTGAGCAGGTCCATCAAGGTTGATCATGACCCCATGTTGTTGTTAGGGTTTACAATGATCTTCTGGTTCTGCTCATCTCACTCAACATCAGTTCTTACAAATCCTTCCAGGCTTTTCTGAAATCTACCCCCTTATGAGTTCTTATAGAGCAATAGTTTTTCATCACATATGTTTAACCACAATCTGTTCAGCCATTCCCCAACTGATGACATCCCCTCAATTTCCAATTCTTTGCCACAATAGAGTGCTATGAATATTTTTGTACGTATGGGGTTTTTAATCCTTTTTCATGATCTCTTCAGGATACAGACCCAGTACTGGTATCCTGAATCAAAGGGAATGCACATTTTTAATTGTCCTTTGGACACAATTCCAAATGGTTTTCCAGAAAGGTTGGATCAGTTCACAACTCCACCCACAATATATTAGCATCCCAGATTTTCCACATCCCCTCCAAAATTATCATTATCCTTTCTGATCATATCAGTCAATCTGAGAGGTGTGAGTGGTACCTCAGAGATGTTTTAATTTTCATTTCTCTAATCTATAATGATTTAGAGCAATTTTTCATATGACTATAGATATCTTTGATTTCTTCATCCAAGAATTGTCTTTGCATGTCCTTGGTTTTTTTATAAACTTGACTCAGTTCTCTAAATATTTTAGAAATGAGTCATTTGTCAGAAACACTAGTTGCAAAAATTGTTTCCCAATTACTTCATTCCTTTTGATACTAGTTAAAGTGGTTTTGTTTGTACAAAACCTTTTTAATTTATTTATTTATGTTTTTAGGTTGGTTTTTTTTTGCAAGGCAAATGTGGTTAAGTGGCTTGCCCAAGGCCACACAGCTAGGTAATTATTAAGTGTCTGAGACCAGATTTGAACCCAGGTACTCCTGACTCCAAGGCCGGTGCTTTATCCACTACACCACCTAGCCACCCCAAAACTTTTTAATTTAATGTAAGCAAAAATAACCTGTTTGTTCTTTATAATGTTCTCTATTTTTTCCCTGGTCATAAACTGCTCACCTTTCCATAGATCTGACAGGTGAACCATTCTTTGTTCTCCTACTTTGCTTATAACATTACATTTTATGTCTAAATCCTGCGCCCATTTTGACCTTATCTTAGTATAGGGAGTGCGATGCTGGTCTGATCCAAGTTTCTACCATACCATCTTCCAGTTCTCCTAGAAGTTTTATCAAAGAGAGAGTTCTTAGCCCAGAAGCTGGACTCTTTGGGTTTATCAAACAGCAGATTATTGTAGTTGTTTCTTGCTATCTCTTTTACACCTAATCTATTCCACTGATCCACCATTGTATTTCTTAGCTAGTACCAGTTTTGATAACTGATGCTTTATAATATAATTTTAGGTCTTGTCCTCTTTCTCAATGGTCTTCTTTAGTGGAAAGCTTTAATTTTGTGACTCCCTGATCATCCAAAGTGGTATGACCAGCTGTATCCACCCCATGGTAAGAATAAAAGGGTGGAGTTTTATCATTTTAGCCATCAAACTGGAGAGAGCTGCCCCTTAACCATTGGGAAAGGGGAAGTGAATACAAAGTCAAGGCTCTGGATTCCCTTCTGCAGGGTTGAAAGGTAGATCATATGAAGACATTCACAGTAGCTTTACTCTACTTTTCATTGGCAATGAATAAATAAAAGCATTTAAGAAGGGTGTGCTATATGCCAAGCACTGGGTCATGGACTGAAGTTATAAATATAAAAGTGAATTATTCTCTTGCTCAAGGAACTTATATTCCCATAAGACAAAACCACAGATAGAGGAAATTGGTAGAAATTAGGGAATTTAAATCTGAAGAGTCCCACATGTAGCCAGTAAAGCCACAGGAGGCAATAATAACATAGATGTCATTTTGGCTTTCTAGAAAGAGGTTGAAAATGGTGGTGGTAGATGGAGGGTAGATGGCAAGAAAAGGGCTGTGGATGGGCTCTCAGATGGGAAAGGAAGCATGGTTTGGTGATTGGGTGCTAGCTAGCTAGAGTGGGCCATATGAGTTTGCTAAGTGGATGAAGTCACCCAGGGTCTGGTCCCCCAGAATGGGTGGTAAAGAAATGGCCCAGGTGAATTGTTGGAGGTGAATCTATTCAGAGAGTAAAGGTCATTCAGTACTGAAGGTAGAAAGGCCCTTACTCTCTCTTATTTTCAAACTTTTTGAAAAATAAAGAATATTCACACCAAATGAGGAATTAAATGAAAAATAAAAACATAATTCTATGTTACTTATGTTCCAATCCGTGATTACTTTTAGAATTTCAAAAACTAGGGAGTAGAACCAAAAACTAGGGGGCAGAACCACTAGCAACAACATTAGGAGTTGACCAAGCTTGATGAATACAACTCCTCTCAGCAATTCAGAGCGCTAGGACAGCACTAGGAGATGGGCTATGGACAATGCTTTCCCCATTTAGAGGAAGAAAAAGAAAAGAAAACAAAAGAAATAAAAAAGCCTTCAGAGTCTTAATGAACACTACATTCACTTTTTAAAATTTATTTATTTTTTATTTAGGGCAATGGGGTTAAGTGGCTTGCCCAAGGCCGCACAGCTAGGTCATTATTAAGTATCTGAGGCTAGTTCTGAACTCAAATCCTCCTGACTTAAGGACTGGTGCTCTATCCACTGCGCCACCTAGCTGCTCCTACATTCACTTTTTAAAAAAAATTTCTCTTCTGTATTTCTTTCCTATCTCGTGGTTTTCTTTCTTTTCCCTTAGTCCTAATTCCTCATACCCAAAATGAGTAATCTGAAAATACATTAAACACAAATGTGTAAGTACAATGTTCACCAAACAGTTTGCTGCTGAAGAGAGGGTGGAAGAAAATTATGTAACTTATAAATATGCATGTGGATGGATGGTGAAAATCTTTTATAATATCTAACTGGAAAACTAAAATAAAGCAACAATTAAAAATTTCAAAAACTTTAAAACCCTTGTATGGGATAGAGATACAAACACAAAAATTAAGCAAATTCAGACCTCAAAGATCAAGGTCTCCTATTATGATAGAATCAAATTTAAAAGTGGAAGGGACCTTTGAGGTCACCTAGGCCAATCTCTTCATTTTACAAATGAGGACACTGAGATATTAGATGAAATGTCTCTGTTCATATAGCTTTTTAGGAGCTTAAGTGCTGCTCCAAGGGAAAGGGGAGAAACAATGTACTGAGAAATCAGTCCAAAATAAAAACAAAACAATTCAAGAGGGAAATAACATGAGCCATGGTGACTCATTATTATAAAACAGCCACATACTAACCAATTAAGTAGTCCCTAGTTTATTCTGGAAAAACAGGCAAAAAATGTTGCTCAAATGGTGACTTTGTATCCTCATGATCCACACACATACTGTTCTTGCCGTTCTGCCTTCTTCCCTCTGAGTAACTCCTCACATCTTCCCACATTTTCTTTCAATCCTTATATTTGTTTTTGGTGGAACAACATATTTCTTCTTAGTCACTGATTGAGCTATTCTTCCCTAGTGGGGCTTGGGAATTGGCTCCAGTTTATCTTTATTTCAAATAAAGAAAGCTTGTTTTTGTTCTTTAGTCCTAAATTAGGTGTTGTGTATATATAAAAGAGAAGCTAGACTTTCCTACTGCCAATAAAGCCCAGTCCCCCTGCCCCTCTTTTTTAGGGTAAGTTGGTATGTGCTCAGAGAAACTCTTAGAATAATAGAATCTGAGAGTTGGAAGCTATTTTGAAGTTCACATATTCCAAACATTCATATTTTTCAGAGCAACAGTGACTCAGAGACAAGGTCACCCAGCTAGCTTATGGCAGGAACAGGACTAGAACCCAGAACTCTTAGCCTGCAAATCAGAGCTCATTCTACTATTTAAGATGCAGCATGGCAGAGTGGATAGTAGAACTCAGCAAGACCTGAGTTCAAGGTTGGTCTCTCATGATTATTAGATGCATAAACATAGCAAATCCCTTGACTTCTCATTCACACAAAGGTACTACTGCTACTACTACAATGACTACTACTACTACTACTGTGTTTTATCTCCCAGACACACCTGGAAAATGGGGGATAAGAAGACCTTTCTTTGCATCCCTAATGTTTAGGATCTCACAGGTGCTTAATTAACGTTTATTGTCTGATCTCTGACCACTGTGCTTAACTCTTATTGTTTTAGAGAATCAAAGGAGATTCTGAATATAATGTGTTATGGAAATGCTAGTTATCATCCTAGCACACTCCCTTCTTTGTTCTCTGGGGTAGGAAGATAGGAGTTCAAATCCAGCCTCAGAAACTTGATGCTTTTATCTGTGTGACCTTAGGTAAGTCATTTAGCCCTGCTTGCCTTGAATCCAGGTCTATCTCTAGTTGTCCTGATTCATAACTGGCCACTGGACCCAGATGGTTCTGGAGGAGAAAGTGAGGCTGGTGCCTTAGCATAGTCCCCTTCCTCAAATTCAATTCATGTGCTTGTCATGGCATCACCTCCCTGAGGTCATGGTCTTCTTTGAGAATGAAGGTCAAATTTCATCATCAGTGGAGAGGGGAAAAGGAAAAATGTTTTAAATTGGAGAAATTAGAATTAGAAGCTGCATTAGAATCTCCCACTACTACTTACTCCCAGTGTGATCTTGGGTTTAATCATTAAACACTTAATCATTTCTGAATTCAGTTTCCTTGGGCAGAAAATGTACTAGAAGATGATTTCTGAGTTACCTTCCATTTCTAAATCTGCTATCTTGTGATTTTTCTCTCCAGATAACTTCAGTCTTAACTCTGTCAAACCAGTTGGAATTGTTTTTAGCACATAGAGCATTTGAGAATTTTCTTGTTTTACTTCATCTTGTCAGTGGTTGATACGAATTTGGCTCATCAAGTTAGATCCCCTTCTTATTCAAACATCCTGAAAACGATGGCAGACAAGCAACATTTTTTTCCAGTGGGTTTACTCATTTTATTTGACATAAAATCTGGAGGAAAACAGGGGAAGAGAGAACATATTATAGATGTTATGCATTCTTCCCTTTCTGACCAATTCAGGAAGGATAGAAAACATCCAAGTGGGGCCTTGGCTCCTTTTGGGGTAGACCAGTCTGTTTTGAATCATTAAGGAAAACCAGATGGGTGGTGCATGGACAAAGTAACTTTCAAACTCAATGTCAGAGAACTGGCAAAGGTAGGCTTCTGAGATGGGGCAGATTAGAAATGTAGCTATGGACAACCTCGTGTCTGGCCAGGACATCCTTGCTCTGCCCCTTATTAGCTATCTGACAGTGGGCAGATCCCTTAACCCCTGATTAGTGACTTGGCCTAGGTAACTGCTTCATTTCCCCAGTCTCTTAAACCTATGAGTCTGCTTCTCTCAGAAAATGAAATTTGGGACTTGTTGAGCTCGAAGGTCACTTTTAGCCCCCATAGGAAATAACTGATCCTTTGTTAATAATACCTCTGCTATGTTCTTGAGAGGTGAGTGCTCTGCTAATTAGGTCCAATAGCTCATATACTAAAATTAGGGCCGATATTAGTTTAATGTGTTTTCTCTTTCAAACCACATTCACATTTAGCAGCCATTGTTAGTGGAATGATTATAGAGGAGCCAACCTCCTAGACTTTCTAGCTATGTAAAACCATGGAAGGAATTTAGCATTGGAATCAGAAGGGCTGAGTTCAAATCCTACCTCTTATATCAACTAGATGTGAAACCATAGGCAGGTCAGTTTACTTTTCAGTGCTTCAGTTTCCTAAAGCTGTAAAATAAATGTATTATCACTTGCTTGGGAGTTTCCAGTGAGATTTTTTTCCACTTTTGTGAAGTCTACAGACCCAGGAAAAAATTTAAATGCATACAGTAAAATACATAGAATCACCAAGGAAACCAATAATACTGAACATATAACAAAAATATTTGTGCCTATGTATTCTATCCTTAAAACATGTACATATGCTACATTATAGCACATTTATATGTAATTATTAATTGTATACATTTATTATAATATACATATATAATTATATGTATTTATTAAACTAGGTGGTGGAGTGGGTAGAATGCTGGACTTAAAGTCCTGCCTTTAAATCGGCCTATAGATACTTATTAGCTATATGACCCTGGGCAAGTCACTTCATCTTGTTTGTCTCAGTTTCCGCATTGGTAAAATGAGCTAGAGAAGGAAATACAAACCACTCCAGTATCTCTGCCAAGAGAACCTCAAAGAGGGTCATGATACCAGTGAAATGAGTGAATGGCAACAATGTGTAATATATATTTGAATATATAATCTGGGGTCAATAAGCTTGTTTAAAAAAATAGTGTGACAACTGTAGTCCAGTGGAATTGGTTTCCTTTTTAGTCATCTATATTTCATTATAGACATTTACAATCATGATACTGAGAAAGCAGTCATCAGAGATTGGGGCAGGGATATTACCCCTTAAAAGTTCCGAACTCCCGGGCGGCTAGGTGGCGCAGTAAATAGAGCACCAGCCTTGGAGTTAGGAGTACCTGGGTTCAAATCCGACCTCAGAGACTTAATAATGACCTAGCTGTGTGGCCTTGGGCAAGCCACTTAACCCCATTCATTGCCTTGAAAAATCTAAAAAAAAAAAGTTTTGAACTCCTATCAGTAGTTATCATGTGGGAGGAATTTGTCTTCATGCTGAAGATCAAAAGAACCAAAACTATTTATCTTTCCATATATGTGTAGATATATCTCTCTATCTACACATATGTGTATATCAAACACTTGCATATATGTACAGGGGATTTCTATATATAGATGCATATATGGACACATGTGTGTATGTGTGTGTGAAAAAGAGAGAGAGACAGAGACAGAGAGAGACAGACAGAGACAGAGAGACAGTCAGGGAGACAGAGACAGAGAGACAGAGAGAAAGAGGAGAGAGGAAAGACAGAGACAGAGAGAGGGAGAGAGAAGAGAAGAGAAGAGAAGAGAAGAGAAGAGAAGAGAAGAGAAGAGAAGAGAAGAGAAGAGAAGAGAAGAGAAGAGAAGAGAAGAGAGAAAGAGTGTTTGTGTATGTATGTGTAAACCAAGTTCATGGACCCCAGATACAACCCCCCTGCTTTACTTTGTATCTGATTTACAGGATTTTGTGAAATTCCAATGAGATTATGTATGAATGAAATACCATATCATACATTACCAGGGAGAGTCAAGTTTGCTTGTTTTAATCATTATTATTTAGTATCTGCTTCAGGATGGGGAGCTCTCTTCCAGGTGCTAGATGACATACAAAGAGTCAATTTGATGGAGACTCTGACCTCTTGGAGCTCAAACTCAGGAAAGGAGATAAAATAATGAATACAGAAATTACCAGGTTACTGACTTTAAGAGGCAAGGCAAATGAAGGCCTTCCTGAGGCCAAGGGAGGAAGGGGAACAAGCAGCTCCTTAACCCACACTTAACAGTCAAACAATCTCCTTCTTCACAGCTGGGGATATAGTAAGTCATAAGGGAAATGCCCTCACTCAGTTTACCCTTTTCCTGGGGGAAATACATAGGATAAACAAAATAAAAGGGATAGAAAAAATAAATACAATGGACAGATATTTAGATTTGCACAGGGAAGAAGAAGATAGATTCTGGAGGTTAACAGATTACTGAACTTGATTGAAGTCCATCTCTGGAAAAATTTGGAAATGGGTGATTTAGCAAGTTGTTAGCCGTATCTAGACTGACAGGTTTATGGGCCCTTTCCTCTTTATTGGCCTAAAATGTCAGCCAGTAGAATCCTTAAGCACTTTGAAAATAGATCAGGTTAATGACTCTACCATGAGTGTGGAAACATTACAGTCTGTGTTTATCACCATTTCTGAGGTTTTTTGGAAAGTCTCAAATAATTTCCCTCAGCCTCAGTTTCCACATTTGGGAGTGAATTGAGATGATCTCTGAACACTTCTCTAGCTGTATGAGGGATGAGTGCAATTGTACAAGAATAGAAGTTTTTTTTTAAATTTCCTCCATTACAATGCTTTATGGGGAAAACCTTTTAAGGATCAAAAAACGTCTTGATTTCAAGGCAATTTCCCCGTCTGCTCGGCTCCCACCTCCTGGAAATAATGCCATACAAAGTGCTAAATCCTCATGACACATCAGTCATCCAAGGTGCACAAGGAAACTCATTGGGGCTGACTACTTCTCCAAGACTGTAAATACTGGAGAAATAGCAGTGGATAATGAAGACCCTCGCCCGCCATGTTGTCACTTATTTGTGACCCTGTTAGGGATTATCTCGGCAAATATATTGGATTGCTTTGCTGTTTCCTTCTCCAGATAATTTTACAGAGGAGGCAAAAAGGGTGAAATGACTTTACTGAAGTCACCTAGCTCGGAAGTATCTAAGATCAGATTTGATTCCAGGTCTACCATTTTATCTACTGTACTGCTTAACTGACCCCATGTACATTCATGCACATATTAACCTCCCACCACCCATATCTTATAAGGAATTACTTTGATTTATAGATTAATTAATGGGGTGATTCATTTTTTTAAGGCAATGGGGCTAAGTGGCTTGCCTAAGGCCACACAGCTAGGTGATTATTAAGTGTCTGAGACTGGATTTGAACTCAGGTCCTCCTGACTCCAGGGCCAGTGCTCTATCCACTGCACCACCTAGCTGCCCCACGTGATTCTTTTTTTAATCTTAGAGAATGTACAAACTTAGACATCTCATTTGCTGAGCCTACTCAAAAAAAATGGTTTAGTAGTGGGATATTTCTTATGTGTTGAGGGACAAGATAGGGACAGAGCCAGAGTCTCCTCTAGGGAGAGGATGATACAACCAGAACACAGGAGAGAAACCTTCCAGATCCTAGAACCTAACCCCCTTGTTTTCTGAGGACTGGGGAGTTGAGTGACATAGAATAGGAAATGAGGGTTTGAGCTGGGATCCCTTAGGTGGAATTCAGGGTCTCTGCCTCCAAGAGGCCATGCTCTCTTCCCATGCTCTCATTCCATTTGATAAATGTTTTCAAACGTTGACTGCATTCTTGATAGGACTTTTCAGTTCTAAAAAATGTTCAATTTTTATATTATGAGTCAAAACTTCTCTTTGCATGTAAATGCATAGACTAGATCCAGTTGGGATGCTATGAATGTTTGGATCTCATTTCTTCCTGTAAGTTTTTTTTTAAAACATGCCTTCCCACTTGTGGCAGCTCAAGTTTAGACAGAAATGATAATAATGATAATAATCATAATTATAATAAGCAGTAGCTTTTATATAAATTGCTTTTAGATTTGCAAAGTACTTCACATAGTATCTCATTGAATCCTCACAAATAACTCTATGAAGTAGGTGCTTTTATTATTCCTATTTTGCAGGTGAGGAAACTGAGGCTGAGACAGGTTAAGTGATTTGCTTAGGGTCACAAAACCAGTGTCTGAGGCTAGTTGTGAACAAAGACAGAACAAAACATCCTCTCAGGGATGATCTTTAGGGATTGTAATGTTAGGGAAGAAACATTTCCCTTCCTTACTTTAACATCTAACATGGTGACAATGAAAATTCTAACCTGTTTAGGAAGATCACTATTAAAATACAGAATCAGTAACTTTGGAAATACCAATAGAAAGTAGGAAAAAATAATCAGTCCATGTTTCAAAGCATGAAACATTCCCTGTATTTTTCAGTTGTGTATGTACTAACTTCAATTTTTTATTATATAAATATTTTATTGTTTTCCAATTGCAATCGATGGTAGTTTCTACCAATCATTTTTTGGCAAGTTTTTTGAGTTTTACAATTTTTCTCTCTCCTTCCCTTTCCTCCCCCCTCTTCCCAACAAAAGGCAATCTGATAAAGACTTTACTTTTGCATCCATGATAAGCACAGATCAAAATTGAACTTGTTGTGATAGAAGAATCAGATCCAAAAGAAAGAAAGAAAATATTAGAGATAGGCAAATTACCTATTTTTATATAAGTAAGTGAAGTGCAGTATCTAGAACTCTGGCCTTGTACTTAAGAAGTCTTGATTTAAAATTTGGTCTCAGAGAGTGTAAAAACTGACTTGAAGTTCAACATAGAAAAATAAGATAAGATTTTGAGATAGTTAGGTTACCCAGTGGATAAGAGTACTGGCCCTGGAGCCAAGAGGATCTGACTTCAAATGTGACCTCAGACAGTCACTAGTTGTGTGACCCTGTGCAAGTCACTTAACCTTGATTGCCTCCCCCGAGAAGAACAAGACCTTGTTAACTTGTTTCATCACTTCCTGGAAAATGGAGGGAGAAGAAATAGAAGCAGTGCTTGGTTTTAGATTCTTGGGCTCAAAGGCTGATCAGGAAATGTTAGGCAGAGCAAGGAAAAATAAGATGGTAATTCTTACTATTTGGGGTTGGGGTCAAAATAATTGGGGAGGAAAAGCCATGGATGAAAGGAGAATTCTATGAACTGGCAATGAGATAGTTAACTTTATGTAATATTATTAGTCTCTTCCTCCCATTTCTAACCAATTAAATGCAAAAATTCCCTAATGGTATGAGTTTACATTTTTTCCTTGTCCAGAGTACATGGTTTTCCATCAGTGTTCTGAATATTCTAGATAAAAAGTAGAAAGCATAAAATGTCCAGGGCAAAAATGAGCAAATAAGAATGGAGTGACCACCATGTGAATGGCAGATGAGGGATGGGAGGAGATACCAGGAAGATATGGAAAAGGCATCAGGAAAATATTACCCATCGAAAAGATCTAAAGAATAATATATAGCAAATTTTTCATTTTAGTGACTCAAAGGGGCTTTTTCCTTTTTTAATAAAAGAACCTCGCCATGAGAAGGGACCCTAGAGGCCAGTTAGTTCAAGGCATATATCAGTAATATTTACCTCTACAACATCCCCAAGAAGTGGTCCAATATGACCTTGGTATCCCCTCTTCAGGGAAAGCCCAATATAATTCTTTTTCTTTTCAAGAGAGTAAAAAAAGAACTAGGAACTGTCTATTCCAATTCTGGTAAGAGATGTCTCCTCTCCACTCTTGATCATCTGACTTTGGCTGTGAGAACTGGGGAGAAAGTAGTCTGAGAATGTGGGTGGTTTTACATTACAAGGAAAATTACTCACCTGGGAATCATGAGACCTGGGTTCAAATTCTGCCATGTCATCCATAAATTATGATTTCAGATTTAGGTCATCTTTCAGCCTCAGAGGGATTCAGATGAATAGATTTCCTCCGATGAAAAGGAAATGGGAAAAAATATTTTTAAAAAATCAGTGTGAATGCACTGAGAGCTCATTAACCAATGCATAGATATATATTTTATATATACATATGCACAGATGTGTGTGGACACATATATCTGTGCATCATGTGCACATTCTAATACACAACAGATTTATAATTTCATCATTATGTGAAATATTCATCTTTTCATGTGTCTCTATTCCACTGAACTTCACGCTCTTCCCAGTTGAACCAGGATTAAATTTATGATATCATAGTGAAGCAAGAGGACATATACTTGAAACAGGATGGCAAAGTCTACAACAAGAACTCAGAGCAAGCAGAAGATGCTTTTATCACCCTATTTCACCAATCTCCCACTTCCCATGCCTCCAGTTCCAGGAGGGTAGGAGAACACCCATCTTTGCTATTTGTGCTACCTTATCTACTGAGCATTGATAACTCTGACACAGAAAGTTTTAATGACTTAATCATATGATGAGCAGAGAAGCCTCCATGTATGGTAGGTACCAAGGGGGATTGCCCAGGAAGGGACATTGAGTACAGAGGACTGCATTAGTTCTGGGAGGAAGGTGAGATTATTCTGGAGACACATTGGCTCTTTGGGGGCTACTATAAATATTTTCTATTCTTTTTGAATTTTCTGTTGTGAAATGTACTTGATGTTTTGCACAGGATTGGAATGGTTACCTTGAATGCTTGTGTAGGACTGAGGGTCTCTTTAGAAATCTCCATTTGTGGAAACCTGGTTAGGAGCTCTGTTTCCCAGTAGTAACTTGGAATAGGGACCATAAAAAACCAAAAGATTATGATGGAGGAAGAGACCTATCTACCAAAAAATAATCCATTAAGCATTTTTAAAAGGATGATAACAGTACCGGTGAATAAATATCTGTTTTATATCAATATTTTATCCTTTCTATCATGATTTGAAACAAAGGTGAGTATATACAGCTTGTAGCATGTTACCAATGACGAATCACATTGAAAAAGAAGATGAAAGGTGGTAAGCTGATCCTGAAGCAAGAGCAAGAAATGCTAAGATACACTAGAACTCATTATGTTAAGACACCTAAGGAAGGTCACCTACATATTGGACAGCTCCCTTGGGGATGAGCTATGAGAGAATATGGAGATTAATATCAGAGGATGAACAAGTATGGGTGAGATAATCTTTAGATAATATGATCATATTGATAAAATGGAAGTATTAAGGGTTTTAGTCTTTGGGGGAAGTTGTCTTTGAAAAGTCTTTTTTTAAAAATTAATTTATTTTGAATTTGACAATTTTTCTCCCTAATCTCGCTTCCCTCCCCTGCCCCCACCACCAGAAGGCAGTCTTTTAGTCTTTACATTTTTCTATGGTAAACATTGATCTAATTTGAATGTGATGAGAGAGAAATCATATCCTTAAGGAAAAAAAATAAAGTATAAGAGATAGAAGCATTACATAGTAAGATAACTTTTTTATATTAAAGGTGATAGTCTTTGGTCTTTGTTCAAACTCCACAATTCTTTCTTTTGATTTAAATGGTATTTTCCATTGAGATACCTCAAAATTGTCCCTGATTGTTGCACTGATGGAATGAGCAAGTCCTTCAAGGTTGAATATCATTCCCATGTTGCTGTTTGAGTGTACAATGTTCTTCTGGTTCTGCTCATCTCACTCAGCATCAGTTCATGCATATCCTTCCAGGCTTCCCTGAATTCCCTTCCCTCCTGGTTTCTAATAGAACAATAGTGTCCCACAATATATATACACACCACAGTTTGTTAAGCCATTCCACAATTGATGGATATTCACTCAGTTTTCAATTCTTTGCCACCACAAACAGGGCTGCTATGAATATTTTTGTACAAGTGATGTTTTTACCCTTTTTCATCATCTCTTCAGGGTATAGACCCAGTAGTGGTATTGCTGGATCAAAGGGCATGCATATTTTTGTTGCCCTTTGGGTGTAATTCCAAATTGCTCTCAAGAAAGGTTGGATGAGTTCACAGTTCCACCAACAGTGTATTATTGGACCAGATTTGCCACATCCCTTCCAACATTGATCATTGTCCTTTCTGGTCATATTGGCCTGTCTGAGAGGTGTGAGGTGGTACCTCAGAGATGCCTTAATTTGTAGTGATTTAGAGCAAGTTTTCATATGACTATGGATTGTTTTAATTTCCTCATCTGTAAATTGTTTCCGCATATCCTTTGATTATTTGTCAATTAGGAAATGGCTTGTATTTTTTTAATTTGACTCAGTTCTCTGTATATTTTTAAAATGAGTCATTTGTCAGAAATACTAGTTGTAAAAATTGTTTCCCAATTTACATTTCTTTTGATCTTGGTTACAAGGATTTTGTCTGTGCAAAAGCTTTTTAATTTAATGTAATCGAAATTATCTAGTTTGTTTTTAATGATGTTCCTCCATCTCTTCCTTGGTTATCAACTGCTTCCCTTTCCATAGATCAGATAGGGAAACTATTCCTTGATCTAATTTGCTCATAATACTGTTTTTTATGTCTAAATCCCGTATCCATTTTGATCTTATCTTGGTATAGGGTGTGAGATGTTGGTCTAATCCAAGTTTCTGTCATGCTACCAATTTTCCCAACAGTTTTTATTGAAGAGAGAGTTTTTATCCCCCAAACTGGACTCTTTGGGTTTATCAAACAGCAGATTACTATAATCATTTCCTGCTATTGCACCTAGTCTATTCCACTAGTCCACCACTCTATTTCTTAGCCAAAACCAAACAGTTTTGATGACTGATGCTTTATAATATAATTTTAGATCAGATAGGGCTAAGCCTCCTTCTTTTGCACTTTTTTTTCATTAAGCTCCTGGAAATTCTTGACTTTTTATTTCTCCATATGAATTTAATTACAATTTTTCTAACTCATTAAAGTAAATTTTTAGAATCTTGATTGGTAGGGCACTAAACAGGTAGTTTAGTTTTTGGTAGAAGTGTCATTTTTATTATATTAGCTCTCCCTGTCCATGAGCAGTTGATATTTGCCCAGTTATTTAAATCTGATTTTATTTGTGTGCGAAGTGTTTTGTAATTGTTTTCATATAGTTTCTGAGTCTGCCTTGGCAAATAGACTCCCAGATATTTTATATTGTCTGAGGATACTTTGAATGGGATTTCTCTTTCTAGCTCTTTCTGCTGTATCTTGCTAGTCATATATAGAAATGTTGAGGATTTATGAGGGTTTATTTTATATCCTGCAACTTTGCTAAAGTGGCTAATTATTTCTGTAACTTTTTTAGATGATTTCTTGGGATTCTCTAGGTATACCATCATATCATGTGCAAAGAGTGAGAGTTTTATCTCTTCCTTCTCAATTCTGATTCCTTCAATTTCTTTTTCTTCTCTTATTGCTGAGGCTAACATTTCTAATATGATATTGAATAGTAGTGGTGATAATGGGCACCCTTGTTTCACCCCTGATCTTATTGGGAATGCTTCTAGCCTCTCCCCATTGAATATAATGCTTGTTGATGGTTTCAAATAGATACTGCTAATTATTCTAAGGAACAAACCATTTATTCCTACACTGTAGTGTTTTTAGTAGGAATGGGTGCTGTATTTTGTCAAAAGCTTTTTCAGAATCTATTGATATAATCATATGATTTCTGACAAGTTTTTATTGATATATTTAATTATACTAATAGCTTCCCTAATATTGAACCAACCCTGCATTCCTGGGATAAATTCTACTTGGTCATAAAGGATTATCCTAATGATAATTTGTTGTAATCATTTCATTAAGATTTTTGCATCTATATTTTATTAGGGAGATAGGTCTATAATTTTCTTTCTCTGTCTTAATTCTTCCTGGTTTAGGTATCAACACCATAGTGATGTCATAGAAAGAATTAGGCAGAGTTGCCTTTTCACCTGTTTTTCCAAAGAGTTTATATAGAATTGGAACCAATTGTTCCTTAAATGTTTGGTAGAATTCACTTGTGAATCCATCTGGTCCTGGAGATTTTTTCTTAGGGAGTTCAATAATGGCTTGTTGAATTTCTTTTCTTAAGATAGGGTTGTTTAGGTATTTAATCTCTTCTTAATTTAATCTGGGCAGTTTATGCTTTTGTAAATATTCACCCATTTATTTCACTTAGATTATCAAATTTATTGGTATAGATCTAATTTCTTCCTCTTTGGCGGTGAGTTCAACTTTTTCATTTGTAATACTAGCAATTTGGTTTTCTTCGTTCTTGTTTTTTAATCAAATTAGACAGAGGCTTATCAATTTTATTGTTTTTTTCATAAAACTAACTCTTGGGTTTATTTATTAGTTCAATAGTTTTCTTGGTTTTGATTTTATTAATTTATACTTTAATTTTTAGAATTTCTAATTTAATATTTAATTGAGTATCTTTAATTTGTTCTTTCTCTGATTTTTTAGTTGTATTTTTAGTTCATTGATTTCCTCTTTCTCTAATTTATTCATGTAAGTATTTAAAGGTATAATATACCCCCCCACACACAGCTGCCTTGGCTGTATCCCATAAGTTTTGGTATGTTTCATCATTGTCATTATCTAGAATGAAATCATTAATTCTTTCTATAATTTGCTATTTGATTTACTCATTCTTTAAAATGAGGTTATTTAGGTTCCAATTAGTTTGGGGTCTGTATCTCCCTGGCCCAATATTGCATGTGATTTTTATTGTATTATGATCTGAGAAAGATGTATTAACTATTTCTGCCTTTCTGCAGCTGATCATTAGGTTATGCCCTAGTACATGGTCAATTTTTGTATAAGTGCCATGTACTGCAGAAAAAAGTATATTACTTTCTATCCCCTTTCAATTTCCTCCATAAGTCTATCATAACAAGGTTTTCTAACAATCTGTTTACCTCCTTAACTTCTTTCTTGTTTATTTTATGATTCAATTTATCTAAACCTGAGAGTGGGAGGTTGAGGTCTCCCACTAGTATAGTTTTGCTGTCTATGTCTTTCTGTAGTTCTTTCAGCTTCTCCTCTAAGAATTTGGATACTGTCCCATTGGGTGTATACATATTTAGTATTGAAATTACTTTATTGTCTTTGATACTTTTAGGAGGATATAGTTTCCTTCCTTATCTCTTCTAACACTATATATTTTTGCAGCTGCTGTGTCTGAGATGAGGATTCCTACCCCTGCTTTTTTGCACTTCAGCTGAAGCAAAATATATTTTGCTTCAACCTTTTACCTTTACTCTGTACGTATCTTTCTGCTTCAGATGAGTTTACTGTAAGCAGCATATTGCAGGATTCTGGTTTTCAGTCCAGTCTGCTATTCACTTATGTTTTAAGGGAAAGTTAATCCCATTCACTTTCACAGTTTTCATGTGTCTCTTGAGTTTCCTGTTTGATGTCCAGATTTTCTATGAATCTCTAATCTTTTCATCAGGAAATGTTGGAAGTCTCCTATTTCATTCAATGTCCATCTTTTTCCATGGAAGAGAAGGCTCAGCTTTGCTGGATAATGGATTCTTGGCTGCATTCCAAGCTCCCTTACTCTTTGGAATATCTCATTCCAGGTCCTTTGATCTCTTAATGTTGATGCTGCCAGGTCTTGTGTAATCCTTACTGTGGCTCCTTGGTATCTAACTTGCTTCTTTCTGGCTGCTTGTAGGATTTTCTCTTTTATTTGATAATTCTGGAATTTGGTGACAGCATTCCTTAGCATTTTTATTTGGGGATCTCCTTATGGAGGGGATCAATGTATTCTTTTAATAATTATTTTGCCCTCTGGTTCCATGATATCAGGGCAGCTTTCCATCACAAATTCCTGTAATATTAAGTCCAGGCTTTTTTCCCTCTTTAATGTTTTCAGGAAGCCCAATGATTCTTAAGTTTTCTCCCCTGGTTCTATTCTCAAAGTCAGTGGTTTTGCTGATGAGGTATTTTACATTTTATTCTATTTTTTCAATGTTTTGGTTTTGTTTAACAGTCTCAAGCTGTCTCATGAAGTCATTAGTTTCCACGGGATCCATTCTTTTTTTTTAAGAGAATTTTCTTCATTTACCTTTTGCAACTCCTTTTCCAATGGGTCAATTCTATTTCTGAAGGAGTTTTCCGTTTGACCAATTGAGGTTTTGAGAGGATTATTTTGTTTTTGCATTTGTCAAATTATATTTTCCAAGGATTTGTTTTCTTGTTGCAAGGTGTTCATTTTCTCTCCCAAATTTTCCAGTTGATTTTTAAACTCCTTCCTGATCTCTTCAAGGAGGTCTTTCTGGGCTGGAGACCAGATCATATTCTCCTTAGAGGTTCTAATCTCTCTGAGTTAAGGTCTTTATCTTCCAAGTAATTTTCTATTGACCTCCCTCCCACCCTTTCTGTTGGCCTTTCTTCATGTTCCTGAGATCTTTTGTTGGGAGAGGGGCTGGTTCACAGAGGTGTGCTTTGGGATCCCTAGGGCCTTTGCTTCCTGAGTGTAGTAGCTCCAAGTGGACAGGCCAGTAGGATGCACTAGAGGCTTTACTCACTTACCTTGTACAATGTGGGTGAGGTTATGACTCTCCCCATTCAGATGAGGGCACTCTGCTGTCCACCTGAGCCTGGGGGGTGGAGGGGCTGTTACTGTTTGTTCACTGAAGTGAAGGTACAGAGTCTGGAGTCCTCCAGACCCAAGGAGCCCAGGATTGATGGCTACCACTCTTTGCTGGACCCTGACTCCCTGCCCCGCCAGAGAGTCCCAGACCATCAGTCCCACAGCCAGTGCCTCCAGATCTGATCTTACATTATCCGGCTCTCCCTGCCCCACCAGCTCTCTGCCCCCAGTGCAGACAGACCTTGAGGTTGGTGTTCTCCTCGCTTCTTTTCTGGGTTTTGTCGATGGAATCTTTGTCGAGAGGTTTGTTTCATATTCTGTAGAAGGGAGACCAGGAGACCTCAGCATGGCTGTCTCCTCTCTGCCATCTTGACTGAAAGTCCATGGACAATTCTTTTGATATATTTATTTTTCCTTCTTTTGAAACTCAGAGATGAAATTTAGAATTCATTCTGTTTGATGGAAAGACAGATCAAATTCAATGATTCAGGTCAGACCACAGCTCCTTTGAGGGAATGTGCTTTTAGAAGAACATTGGTGAGCTAGCAGAGTCCAGAGGAGGGCAGCACCCACATGTACACACATACCCATGCATACATCTTGTATATGTATAGGGGATCAATCCCTATATCTGCATGTTTAAATTTTTTAATTACATGCACATTTTGAAACATTCACGTTTCAGAATCTGAGTTCCAGATTCCCTTCCCTCCTCTCTTTCCCTTCCTTGAGATAGCAGTTAGCTACAGATGACCCATGCACAGTCACATAGAACATATATCCTACATTCGTCATGTTGTCAAAGAAGCTACTACAAAAAGAACACGAATGATAATGTGGGGAAGGACCACACTTCCAACTGTCTTCAGACTTCCCCCATTCTTTCTCTGGAGGTAGGCAGCACTTTTCTTCTTAAGTCCTTTAGAATTGTCTTAGACCATTGTGTCGATCAGGTCCATCATTCCTCCTTGCTCATCACCCAATCATTGTGTCCAACATCTTCCTTATTCTGATCATTTCACTGGGCATCACTTCTAAGTCTTCTCAGATGTTCCTGTCAACATTCTATGGGTCATTCTTACAGCAAAATAATAATCTAACACAATCATCTATCACAACTTGTTTAGCCATGTCATAATTTAGGAGCACCCCCTCAGCTTTCTATTTTTTACCTCCACAAAAGTTGCTATATATATATTTTTTTGTACATAACAGTCCTTTTCCTTTTTTCTTTGACTTCTCTGGGACATGGACCAAGTAGTAATATTGCTACATTAAAAGATATAGACAGCTTTTGTTATAGATCCAATTTACTCTTGAAAACACTCGGATCATTTCACAACTCCCGCATGCCCTACAGTATTTGTCATTTGCCTTCTCTGTCCTATTAGCCACTCAGCTTGATGTGAAGAGGTAAATCAGAGCAGTTTTAATTTGCATTTTTCTAATCAATAGTGATTTAAAGCATTTTAATAAGACTAGAGTTCTTTTGAAAACTGCCTGTTCATTTCCTTTGATAATTTATCAATTGGCACATAACTTGTATTTTTATAAATTTTATAAATTTTTAAAAAAATCATATATTTGAGAAATGAGACCTTTATCAGAGAAAGTTGCTATAAAAATGTCCCCCCTGCTTGCACTTTTCTACTTTCCTTCTAATTTTGACAGTATTCGTTTTGTTTGTTCAAAACCTTTTGAATTTAATATAATTGAAATTATCCATTTTATATCCTGCAATGTTCACTTATCTCACTTGGTCATAAATTCTTTTCTTATCCATAGATCTGAAAAACAGAATTTTCCATGTTCCCCCAAGTTGCTTCAGCTATCACTCTTTACATGTAAATAATGTATGAATTTTGACCTCATCTTAGTATGCCATGTAACATTTTGATGTATACTTAGTTTCTTCCAAACTGTTACCTAGTTTTCCCAGCAATGAGTTCATATTTCAAAAGGATCTTTGGATTTACCAAACACTAGATAGCTATGATCGTTTACTACTGTATATTGTGTAACTAATCAATTCCATTTATCCACCACTATTTTTTAGCCAGTTCCAGATTGTTTTGGATGATTATCACTTTGTAATACAGTTTGAGATCTAGCACTGCTAGGTCACTATCTTTCACTTCTTTTTCATGATTCCTTTCATATCCTTGACCTTTGTTCCTGGATGAATTTTATTTTTTTCTAGCCCTATAAAATAATTTTTGATAATTTGTTTGATTTGGTACTGAATAAGTAAAATAATTTAAGTGAATTTTCTTTCTATCATATCAAATTGACTTAGCCTACCTATGGACGAGTAACATTTCTCCAGTTGTTTAGATCTGATTTTGTCTGTTGAGAAAAGGGTTTTGTAATTACATTCATATAATTCCTGTATTTATCTTAGAATCCAAAGTATTCTATTTTATCTGCAGCTATTTTAAATGGAATTTCTCTTTCTATCTCTTCCTGCTGGACTGTGTTGGAAAGATCTTATGTAGATTTATTTTATTGTCCTACAACTTTGCTGAAGTTGTGAATTATTTCCACTAGGCTTTTTTTTTTTTGCAAGGCAAATGGGGTTAAGTGGCTTGCCCAAGGCCACACAGCTAGGTAATTATTAAGTGTCTGAGACTGGACTTGAACCCAGGTACTCCTGACTCCAAGGCTGGTGCTCTATCCACTAGGCCACCTAGCCGCCCTCCACTAGGCTTTTTTTTAAGGTTTTTTTTTTTTTTAGTTTCTTCAAGAATTCTGTAGGTTTCAGGCGGCTAGGTGGCACAGTGGATAAAGCACCGGCCCTGGAGTCAGGAGTACCTTACCTGGGTTCAAATCCGGTCTCAGACACTTAATAATTACCTAGCTGTGTGGCCTTTGGCAAGCCACTTAACCCCATTTACCTTGCAAAAACCTAAAAAACAAACAAAAAAAGAATTCTCTAGGTTTGCCATTATATCATCTTTGAAGAGCACCTTTGATTTCTATTTCTACTCTTAGTGCTATAGCTAGCATTACAGTACAATATTGAATAATAGTGGTGATAATAAGTATCCTTGCTTCACTCATCACCATTTTTTTTCAAGGCAATGGGGTTAAGTGGCTTGCCCAAGGCCACACAGCTAGGTAAATATTAAGTGTCTGAGGCCAGATTTGAACTCAGGTACTCCTGATTCCAAGGCCAGTGCTCTATCCATTGTGTCACCTAGCCGCCCCACTTATCATCATATTGAGAGACTTTATGCTATATTAGGATTGATTCAAGGAACTAGATGGGTTTAGCTTGGAAAAAAAGAAGACAAGGTGGGGCTAACATTAAATTGTCTTCAAGCATTTGAAGGATTGTCACATGAATGCAAGGGATCAGAATTTTTTCTTTTTGACCCTAGGGGAAAATCACGGAGCAAGAAACATTTCAAAGAGGAAACATTAGATTTGATGTCACAAAACAGTTAAAACATTAGAAGGATCCATACTTAGTAGGAAGGGGCTTCTCCACCACTGTAAATTCTCAGGCAGAGAGGCTGGGGGATCATATATTTTAGAGGGGATTTTTGTTCGGGTTGTACATTGGGATCAAACCGATGCTGAGATTCTGGATTCCAGTTGGTCATGTTCTCTTCCCCTTATATTAACCACTATATGCTATTTATTTCTCAGTTGGCAGGACTAAAAATCCCAACTGAACAACAGAATGTAAGCTCCCTGAGGATAAAGGCAATGGTATTCATCTTCTATATTCATTACTATGTTGGTCATGAGAAGAATGACCAACACTTTAAACCTAGACATTAGTCAGAAGAATTGAAGTAAAGGATATCAGCAAAAATAATAAAGTAGATATCATCAAAGAAATGGAGATATGATAAAGAAAATGTGGTAAGCACTAAGGATGGCCTTTGGTCAAACTGTATACTTCACTAGCATCCTTATCACGTCAAGAGGAAGTGTAGAATGTCACTAATGATATAAGTCCCTGCCAAATTTATGGGAGGCATAGAAAATATTAATACGAAATGGATTGGCATGAATGCATGGTTGCCCTCATTGTTGAAGGAATATTCTCAGCAATGAGATAATAGGTCCATTAATGTTTATGGGAATATTGCCATTGCCTAGCTCAGTGATTGGTTCTTAATAAGTATTTCTTAAATTGAGTAGAAACCTGGGCTTTTTCTACACCATCAGTTGGTTGAATTACTTTGACTGAAGTAAGGAACCAAACATTTTACCGATTTTTGCTTCTATATGCTCAGAAGAATCCGAAGGGGCCTTCGAGTTTGTCTGACTCAGCATCCTCTTGTTCTAAATGAAGAAACTGAGGCCTAGATCTTGACTGTTAAATGGCAGCTTCTGTATCTGAAAGACACTTCTCTGACTCTAAATCTAATATACTTTCTTCTGGCGGAATTCTAGTTGTTTCCATTGACCAGATGCATGCGTTATTTTGGTGTCATATCGAGTTAGCTTTTCTCTCCTTAGAGATTGAAGATAAAGATGGAGAGGTTAAGTCTGAATCTCTGGAACCTCCTGCTTTGCATCCCCTGCTGTTTCATAAGCTCATTTAAGAAGTTAAGTGGAGAAGACAGATGTTAGGTCATTATGTTGATAAATGACAGCCAGCATACATCTTCATCCTACTCCTTAGAAAACTTAGATTATTTTCCAGCATAAAAAATCCGTTTATCTTTGAATAAATTGAATTAAACCTTTCCCAGGAATGAAATATTCTCTTTTTTTTCTCTTGGCAGCACAGTTGATGTTTGCCTGGGAAGGAGGGAGGTGGGATATTCATGGAGGGGCCCTGTTTCCCAAACAGATGATTGCAAGGCTCAGTGCCCACTGCCAACATGTCAGTCTGAGAGAAGTGGAGTAGTTTCAGTGTTCAACTTGTGGGATTTGGGTCAGTCAAGACCCATGGGTAGAAGCCATGTGTCAAAGCTGCCAGACAGAATCAACAGACCGAAGGTACAGAGCTGCCTTTGTAGTGTTCAAGCAGCAGGAATGTGGACATATTAAAATGGTCATACTTCTGTAGGATCCTGTTGACAGCTCTTGTTTAAAAAAAGAAAAAAAAAAGGATGATTAGAATCTGCTTTCATAGGAAATGTCTGGCTGCAATAGCCTAGCAGCTGCCTACTTGTTGCATCAGGGGCTAGGAACCCAACCAGAAATAGAAATGCTTCTTTTCCTGATATCTGTGATGAAACAGAAGGCTAATAGCTTTTCTTCAAAGTCCTGCCTTGCTTTTTTCCCAATAAAACAAAGATTGTAAATGCTTTGGCTCTCGAGATCTGTGAGGTCTATTTGATTTAGCATTCATTGAGGCAGTTTGTCCCATCAGTTAATGAGCCTCTTGGCAAAAAGGGGGACAACACCCAGCTTCTACCAGTTTTGAGTCTCCTGAAACCCCTAATTTTATTGGAATTTCAAAACTTTGGAAATATTTTGGTCTTGGATTTGGCTAGCAAAAATAAACCCAGAAAAATGGCTGAACAAGTTATGGTCTAATGATGTTATGGAGTATTATTGTTCTATAAGAAACCATGAATGACTGGACTTTAGAGAAGCTTGAAAAGAATTATATGAACTGATGCTGAGCAGAACCAAGAGAACACTGTACATATTAACAACAACATGATGAGTTGATCAACTGTGATGGCTGCAGCTCCTACCAGTAGTTCAGAGAGCTGGGACAACCCTGGGAGACTGTCTAGGGACAATGCCATCCACATCTGAGGGGAAAAAACCTAGAATGGGAATGGATACTATGTTCACTTTTTAAAAACTTCTCTTATGTTTTTCCTTCCTTTCCCATGGTTTTCTTTCTTTTTCCTTAGTTCTAATTCCTCATATAGAAAATGGCTAATATATAAATATGTTAAACACAAAAGTATATGTATAGCGCAACTTTAACCAGGTTCTTCATCATCGAGGGGGAAGGGGTGGGTGGAAGGGAAGGAGTAGGAAAATGTGTAATTTATAAATATGCTAGTGGGTGAATGTTGAAAAATTTCCATAACATGCAAATGGAAAAATAAAATAAAATATAAATTTTTAAAATGAACCCAGAAAATGAGTATAGAGTGCGTGTGTGTGTGTGTGTGTGTGAGAGAGAGAGAGAGAGAGAGAGAGAGAGAGAGAGAGAGAGAGAGATTTACTGGGGATCATCAGATTATAGGTAGACTATCTCTGTTAAAAACAAAAAAATACTGAGCAAAGTACCTGCCACATGATAAGTTCTAATTGAATGTTCATTCCTTTCCCTTCCTTCCCCCTCCTTTCTCAGTAATGAACTTGCTAATTCAAGTATAAATCTAACTGCCATATTCATGAACCTTTGGGTTAACCATTGGCTCATTGAGATACAAATCTATAAATAACAAGTTCTATAAAGCAAAATGCGCTCCTAATGATAAATCTAAATCTCAAACACTCAATTATTTGACCTGCTTGTTGATCTTCACACACAATATCGATTCTCCATTCTCTATTTCTTTATTCTCGTTTTCCCCCAAGTCTGGAATACAGTCTCCCCTTCTTGCAAGCCCTCATTTGCTACAAAACTTAGCTCATGTCACCTTCTATATATAAGGTGATTTCCTATTTCCTGATTTCCCCCACCCCAGCTCCTAGTGCAATGGTCTTGGATTCACCCCACCTCCAAATACCTTTTGTATATGTTTCCCCCTCACCAGAAAGGGGATGGTACCCAAGCTTCCATGCTATAGGTCAGAACTCTATCTACTTTACCATGGTACTTTTTGTGAGAAACCATATGACCTTGGAAGGCAGTTTACCTTAAGTTCTCTGGGCAACCCTCTAAATTGCCCATCTATGCAGTTATACTTACATGTATCCACTCACATTTTACAGATACACACACACACATACATAGTTTCTATTTAAATCATGTAGATCTCTCTGTCTGTCACTGTCTCTCTCTCTCTCTCTCTCTCTCTCTCTCTCTCTCTCTCTCTCTCTCTCTCTCTCTCCTGCCATTTCCTCTCTCTTCTCTCTCTCCCTAGTTTATATACATATGGCAGATACCTCAGGGAAATGAGGCAGCCATTTTAATTGATACAGCAGGATGTGGAACTTCAAGAAAACCCTTGTCAGTCATCTCATTCCCTGGAGCTGAGCCAAGAGCTCTTTTTTCTTCTGTTCAAGGAGATAAAAATGCGTAAATTAAGTGAAACCCAAATATGGCTTGAAAATTGCTTCTTGCTTTAGGAGAGTAAAAATTTACATTCTGAGAGTGATCAATGAGCATTATTTCATTGATTTGGGTACTATGTTTGCACCTCTGAGGTTCATATTAACTAAGAAGAGATAACCTAAGCTGGGGACTATGTGCCTAGGAGCATTTTGACCTATTTGTCCAGATGGTTACAATGCGCCTCACTTTATCTTGGATGGGCCAGATGAGAATACAATGTCCAGAATGTGCTGTACAGTCCCTCCTCAGGCCTTTGGCATCTCCAGCTTGTGTAGGAGAAGTCTTCTTGTTCTTCATGGTTCAGCTCTGATGCTGCTCCCTGCCATGACTCATTCACTGTTTCCCTAACTAGAAGTAAAACCCCTTTTTTTCCTGAGTCTGATCTGATTTCTTATATGGTCTTCATAATTTTCTCTCTTTTAAAATTTATTTTTATTTTGTTTTTAATTTATAGAATAAGATAAACATTTCTCTAGAACAGTAAAACAAAAAGATGATTGCACATGAAACTACAAATCTAAGCATTATTTATAATTCCTTTCAAATATACAACAAAATTATCATGTAAATTTCTTTTTTCTTCCCCATCCCTGCCTTAGAGATGACTACCAATAGATACAAATAGGAATATATATATATATATATATTATTTATGAATTTTATATATAATGCATTATAGATGTCTATGTAAAACTATCCTATATTTACTCTTGTTTATTAGTTCTCTCTCTGGATGCAAATGGTATCTTTCTTCATATATACCCTTTATAGTTAATTTGACTATTTATAATAGTCAAAATAATTTATTTGCTTAAAGTCAATCTTAAATTAGTCCTACTATTACTGTATTTAATGTTCTCTTAGTTCTGCTCATTTTACTTTTCATTATTCTATGCAAATTTTTCCATGTTTTTCTAAAAATCATGTTTCTTATGCCATAGTATTCCATCACAACCATTTACTATAGCTCATTCAGTCGATCCTAAATTGTTGGGTATCCCTGCAATTTCCAGTTCTTTTCTTCCATCAAAAGAGCTGCTAGAAATGCTTATATGTTTTAGAATATATAATTTCTTTGCCTTCATATTTATATGTACATGTAAATATATCTAAATGTAATTGGGATTGTCATTATTTGCATTAATGACTTGTTTTCTCTCTTAGAGTGTAAGCTCCTTGAGGACAGGAATTCTGTGGTTTTATTTTTGTATCCCCAGAAGAGAGTTCAGAGCTTTGCATGTATTTAGTTTAATGAATGTTTATTTAGTAGGATTCATATTTTCATATATCCATTTAATAAATGTTGATTGAATATTTTCTACAGTAAAAAGGGCATTGTAATTTTTATCTTCATGGAACTTAGCATGTAGAGAAGGAAATGAAATAATTGCTGTTTCAAGATTTCAAGAATTGGTCATTTTGGTAGGCTTGATCTTCCTTCCACTCTCATGGTTCACAACCTTCTATAGCTTAGGAAGCAATTTGTGAGATTTTTCCATGAACAGAAGTCAGAGTGGTGATGAGGCTTGGAAAACTAAGTGAGACCGGTCACTGGACATAGATGTAGATTCAACTCATCAATAAGCAAGCATTTATTTGCTCTTTGTTATGCATCAGATCTTGTGGAGACCAAGATAAAAATGAAATAATCCCCAATTTTAAAGAACCGTTCTAATTGAATGAGACGATATATGAGCATAAAGATATAAGCAAGATACATGCAAACTATAGTTGGTAACCTTAGCAGGGGAGGCACTCATAGCTGGGAGACTTTAGAAGGTCCTTGAACTGACCCTTGAAGAAACACTGGGATTCCAAGGAGTGGAGGTGAGGAGTGAGAGCATTCCAGTCATGGACATAACTTTTAGAAAGGTATGAGGATGGATGATAAAACATTGTATGTCCAATCCAACCAGCAAGTCACTATGGCTGAACCAGGGTAAGTGTGGAGGAGTCTAAGAGGCAAAAAGACTTGAAAGAAGAAATGAGACTAGTTGTGAAGAGTTTGAACTGCCCATTAGAGAATTTGAAGTACATTTGATTTTAGAGTTTATAGTGAGTCATTGGAGCTGAGTTGAGGTTGTGATGAGGTTCGAGGGTCAGACTCATGATTTAAGAAAATCACTGTGGTAGCTGAGTAGTGGATGAACTGGAGTTGGGAGAGGCTTAAACGTGGGAGACCAATTGGGAGTTTCTTGCAATAGGTTGGTTGACAGGGTAGTTGGTGACTATGTGAATGGAGAGAAGAGAGTGAATGAAAGTGATGTTCTAGAAAAGGAAGATACAAGATCTGGCAGGCACCAAGGTCCCTCTTGGGACTTTCTTGCTTGACAGGACATGTGAAAGACTGGCTTCCCCCAGTAAGCACTACCAGTGACTTTCACACCAGGAGGGGGGGTACTGGAGGATGGCCATGCACAAATCCCTTTTATTTAAGGTTGAAAGGGAAAGTGTAGTCAGACTGGGAGAAAATCTCTGGGGAATTCAGGACATGGAGAAATATTTGTGAGTTTTCAAATGATAATAGTTAGGAATGCATTGTGCAATCATTTAGGAGACAGCTTCTATGTATTGCTTCTGTGATACAAGGATGATATGATCCCATTCACAAGTTTACATTCTTATAGTAAAGGACTTAATAAGTCAATTAATCAATCAGCCAATAAGTATGAGGTGCCTTCTCTGAGTGAAGGACAAAGACACAAACATTCTGCCATTGGGAAAGCTTTTATTTTACCAAGCCCAATGGGGTGACCAGGGAAGGCTCCTTGAGATAGATACACTTTAGTTGCCCCTGGATGGATGGGTGGAGGTTGAACAGATGATACAAGAGAGAACAACATTCCACAATGACGGAAATGAAAAAATAAATGCCTGGGAAGTAAGAGTTCCAGGGACATGATTTTAGCTTATTTGAAATTGTGATTAGCATTCCTAGAGTGAGGCTGCCGGAGAGAAAAACTGTTTGATCTTGTCCCTTGGGCCTGGAATGACTTCCTCTCCCAATCTACTGCACTCTCTCACTCTTCCAGCCCACATAATTCACTCTGTGAATGATTTTCATCTCTCTTCATTTTGACTTTGTATATCCTGTCTTGCCTAATAGAGATTCTAAGCTCCAAGACGCCTGCAGTTTTCTGTAACCTCAACTCCTGTGCCTAGCCCAAATAGACATCCAGGAAGCTCCTTAATACACATGCCTTTTCCTAGCAGCAATGAATAATTAGGATAAAATACAATATAGGGAATGCATGCTCCCTGCTCTGCATATTACCCTTCCACTTGAAATATTGAAAAATACTTAACATATTTATGAATTTTCAAATGATGATAGGAATCCATTCAGCAAATATTTAGGAAACACCTATTATGTGTAGGACATTGTTTGAGATTCTGTGATATGAGGTTTATGTTCTTATAGCAAAGGATTCAGTCAATCAATTAATCATTCAACCAAGAGGAATGAGGTACCTTCTCTGAGTTCAGTATAAACATTCTGCCATTCATAATGCTTTTATTCTACCAAGGGGACTCCAAGAACATATTCAGTGAAAACATATACAGAATTGATGAAAGGCAATTTGGGGTGGCAGAAACCCAATGGTTGGGGAAAGTCCTCATGAACAAAATGTAGTTGGACCATTGAGGAAACTTGGAGTCCTGAAGGCAGTGGATAAAGTTTTCCAGATATGAAGGACTGCCTGCTCAAAGGAAGGGAAGCAAGAGATGGGGTATCATACATAAAAATAAGGAAGAAAACTGGTACAACCTTATTGTAGATTGTACAAAGGATAGTAATGTCAAATTAGGCTAGGAAAAAAGTAGTTTGGTGCAAGCTTTTTGAAGGACTTTCAGTGTCAGACAGAGAAATTTGATTTTGATCCTAGAGGTAATAGAGAGTAATTTAGAGGTTATTGTTTTAGAGAGAAGGAGGAGACAGGATCAGACTTTATTTTGGGAAAAATCACTTTGTCCATCCAGGGAAAGACTGCTTGGGAAAAAAGGAAGATGGGGCAGAGAGACCAGTTAGAAAGGCAGCCTAATAAACCAGGTGAGAGGCAGTGAGGAATTGAATTAGGACTGTAATGAAGTTTGTGGGGAAGAGGCATATGACCCAATGAACTAGTGTGCATGGAAAAAGCCTTAGAAAAGGTTTAAGAGGGGGCAGATAGGTGGTGCAGTGGATAGAGCACTGGCCCTGGAGCTAAGACCTGAGTTCAAATCTGATCTCAGACAATAATTGCCTTGCTCTGTGACCTTGAGCAAGTCTCTTGACCCCATCGCCTTAAATAAATAAAAAAAAATTAAAAACAGGTTTAAGACACATTGCAATGACATCTCAGGAAGCTGTTATTTCTTTACCCATTTTTTTGTTAAGTTTTTACAAGACAATGGGCTTAAGTGACTTGCCCAGCTAGGTAATTATTAAGGGTCTGAGACCAGATTTGAACTCAGGTCCTCCTGACTCCAGGGCCAGTGCTCTATCTACTGTGCCACCTAGCTGCCCCCATTACCCATTTCTTAGAAGGTACTCTGAGTGTCAGAAGGATCCAATGACTTACCCACTATCAAGGATAACACCTTAGGGAAGAGTCAAGATTTGAACCCAGCTCTCAATGATTTCAAGCTAAGTTTTCTATCCATGATGTCACAAGACATCTGCATGCAAAAGAACCAGGTGTTTTTGCTATTAATTACATAATTATATAAATATAAAAATTAAGATGTAGGGATGAGATAATCAGTCCTGTGGAGAAGATTGCAGAAAGATTTGCATGAATGGCTTGTAAAAACACTTTAGAATGTAAAAAGTATTAAATAAACACTAATAAATGCAATTATCTAAAAGTTAATGATATTCCCTTTAAACATGCAGAGGAGCCGATTTCTACTCCCTGCAATCTTAGTTCAGATAAATGTTAACTGAGGACATTAGAAGCATTATCTCTCTATCTCATGTTGTTTTTAAAAAGGCTAAATCAAACGCTTGTTTTTAGAAGAGTAAATCAAATGTGAAAAGTGGCCAGAGATGAATATGAGAAATGAAGGCATCTCTTGGCAGGAGGAAAGCCTCTTTTTTAAAAAAAAAGTATTTTTATTAATAGATGAACAGTGTGTTGGTGGCTGGATCATTTACAATATGTTCAGCCTTTCCCATGGAGCTCTGCCCAGTCCAAATATTCTTTTTTGAATATATAAACAGATGTGTACAGAGTCTCTCTCTCTCTCTCTCTCTCTCTCTCTCTCTCTCTCTCTCTCTCTCTCTGTCTCTCTGTCTCTGTCTCTCTCTCTCTGTCTCTCTCTCTCTCTCTCTCTCTGTCTCTCTCTCTCCTGTATTTTAGAAGAAAGTTTCCAAAATAACAGACTTTAGAATAATGATTGAGAATGTAAAATGTTTATATTTCTTTTTTCTCTCTCGTCCCCCTGCCCCTTCCCACTCTGTTCCTGACTTTGGGAACATATAACCTCTTTGTCTGTGAGAAAAAGAAAGAAGTTCAACAAGGTCATGTCCACCCAGAAGCAGCCCAGCTCTGTGAGAGAGAATGAATCTGTCCATCTAGTAACAGACCTTAAGCTCCACAATATTAAAATATATCCATATGTGTCCATTTAAATTCTCCCTCTTCTCTGAGTGTTCTCCATTATTCCATTGTCATTTGGAGGGAGGGATCCAAGCTTCTGCCATTCTACCGTAGCTATGGCCATATCATGAGTCTATTCCTCTATGGAATAAGGTCCAAGGGATTTGCCTCCCTCTCTCCCTGAATCCCTTTAGCAGATGACAGTGACGCTTTTGATTTGGTTTTCCTGTGGCTTACTTTGAGGCACTTCCCCAGTTTTGGTTGTGCCAACCCAGGACAGAATCTAGAAATTCCATCAATCTAGAAGTACTTCAAGAATCACCTGATGGGGGCAGCTAGGTGGCGCAGTGGATAGAGCACTGGCCCTGGAGTCAGGAGGACTGGAGTTCAAATCTGCTCTCAGACACTTAATAATTGCCTAGCTGTGTGACCTTAGGCAAGTTACTTAACCCCATTTCCTTAAACAAATGTGTTTTAAAAAAGAATCATCTGGTGGCTGACTGTATGTGATTCTGCAATCATATATTAAATATTACTGTGTGCCAGATACAATGTTGGACTTTTTAGAAACACAAAGACAAAAAATGGAAACATTTTCTGCTCTCCAAAAGTTCTATCAGATGAGCAGAGGGAGCATAACTATATAGATAACTATACCAGACACTCACTAGCTATGTGATTCTGGGCAAGTCATTTCACCCTGTTTACCTCACTTTCCTCACCTGTAAAATGAGCTGGAGAAGGAAATGACAGACTACCCCAGTATCTCTGCCAAGAAAACCCCTAGAGAGACAAAGAGTCAGACACAACTGCAAACAACTGAAAAAAATAGCTAACTATATCATACTCAGTAATGTTCAGGAGGAAGAGAGTGTGAAGAAAAGTGGAGGTAAGTGGGTAAGGACTGTTGTAGGAAATGTGGCATGTCTGTTCTTCAAAGACCAGGCCAACCCAGTCCAGAACAAGGGACTTCATTAGGTGGTGTTGATGGGAATGATTCGTTTTGCCCATAAATCGTCAAGAATAACTTTTAGATATGGAGTTAGCCATTTGCATTGGCTGATGGCTCACATTGCCAAGCAAGGCTGATGGACAGAATACTGACTCCGAAACAAGAGGGCCTGGTTCTGACAATACCTCGATGTTCTTCAGCAAATCGGTTTGGGAGAAATCAAGAGTAGTTGAACTCTGGGCTCAAGGGGCTTTGAGTCTAACCTGCCCCTGGGGCAACGAACAAATTCATGGTGTTTTCTTCTCTCTCTCTCTCTCTCTCTCTCTCTCTCTCTCTCTCTCTCTCTCTCTCAATCTGTGTGTGTGTGTGTGTGTGTGTGTGTGTGTGTGTGTGTGTGTGTAGAGGAAAACTCTGGGTTGAAATATAAACCTCTCAAGACATAGTCCACACCTCAAAATGACCCCATGATAGGGAGACATAGACTCCAGGACACTGTAAGGAACATTCAGGAAAGTCACCAGGAGGGAGATGTGTGCTACAGGGAGGCAGAACCTGGGAAGTTTTCATTTGGGGTGCATCTACCAGGACTAATATTCATGTTTACTAGTCATTCACCTCGGTTGTTTCTACCTACTATAAGAAGACAGGTTCCTCTACTGTTGACACCCCGAGGCTGTGAGGTGAAAATTGAGGTAAAATTTCTTGAGACCTAGGCCCTAGGAACTTCCTTCAGAGCCTGCTGTTCATTTATTCAGTGGAGTCATTCTGGAAGTGCTTATACTTCACTCAGACCAAACTTCATCACCTGGAGGTATTGTCTTTTTTTAAGATCCTCTTATGTTGTCTTTGGAAGACAACTGCTTTCCCCCCTTTAATTTTGCTGTTCATGTGAGGGCAGTTTTGGGTCTCTTTGTGTAGGAAATCTAGAAAGCCTAGAAATTTCTGATATATTCTGCCATCTTCCTAGAATGTCCCTAAGAAAAAAGAAATTTATGTGATAATTTTGTTGTATATTTGGAGGGAATAGCAAGTTGCACATGATATATTTGTAGTTTCGTGTGTAATCATCTTTTTATTTGCCATTCTTTTTTTTCCTATTCGTTATTTAAGGCAATGGGGTTAAGTAACTTGCCCAAGATCACACAGCTAGGTAATTATTAAATGTCTGAGGTCAGATTTGAATTCAGGCCCTCCTGACTCCAGGGCCAGTGCTCTATCCACTTCACCACCTAGCTACCTCTTGGAAGAACTAAGATTTGAATCGAGATCCCATGACTCTAAATTGCACATTGGGGTTAAGTGACTTGCCTAAGGCCACACAGCTAGGTCATTATTAAGTGTCTGAGGTCGGATTTGAACTCAGGTACTCCTGACTCCAGGGCTGGTGCTCTATCCACTGTGCCACCTAGCTGCTCTGAAGACTGTAACTTTGGACAGTATAAGAGATAGCAAAATTACATAATAAGATAATGGTTTTTTCCTAAATCGAAGGTAATAGTCTTTGATCTTTGTTCAAACTCCACAATTTTTTTTTAGTTTTTGCAAAGCAATGAGGTTAAGTGGTTTGCCCAAGGCCACACAGCTAGGTAATTATTAAGTGCCTGAGGTCAGATTTGAACTCAGGAACCTCCTGACTCCAGAGCCGGTGCTCTAGCCACTGTGCCACCTAGTTGCCCTAATCATCTTTTTTTATCGTACTGTGTTATGGAAATGCTTATTTTGTTTCCTGATTTGAAAATAAAATAAATAAATTTAATAAATAAATAAATAGCTATTAGCACCCTATAGCAAAGCTCCAATCAACCATACTGTGATTATGATTTTGATTCAACGCTGTCCCTAGTCGGGTTTACATTCTGCCTTGAATACCCTCTTTAGTTTAATTCAGCAAAAATTTAATAGTAACTGTCATGTACTTGATGATGATGTTTGTCCTTTCTTCTGGAAGAAGCCTTATGACATCTGGGAAGGGATGCCATGACATGCAAGTGAATTGGATCTGATTGAGGAAGTGTTGTGGAGAGTCACCAGTCTCACTTTCTCCTCCAAAGCCATCTGGGGCCAGTGACCAGAAATGGGTCAGGACACCTGGAGATAGCCTTGGATGTAGTTAAGTCTTTCCCAGGTCATAGTTTTGACAGAGGCAAAGCCATTCAGGTCATTAAGATTAGATAAGAGAGAAATGAGGAGAAGAGGCCAAGAATGACTACTTAAAAAACAAAATTAACCTAAAAGGGCAAGACTCTCAGGGTTTCTGGCCAAAATAGAAAATATTGTTATTTACAATCACTCTGAATGAACCAGAGATCCAATGATCAAGTGGGCTTAGCCTGAAACCCATTGTTAGTCCAATGAAGGAGAGACACAGTGATTTGGGACCTGTAAACCCCAAGATATCTTACCAGGTCTTTGGGTAGATCACCCACATATATGGAAAGCATGAATGGAAGAAAGAAAAAAGAGTTTTGCAAAGAGATTTGCAAATGATATTTCATCTGATCACCAGAACCCTGTGAGATAGGTACGATGGTTAGCCTCATGTTACAGTTGAAGAAACTGAGTCTGAGAGAAGTTAGATGACTTGCTAGATGGATAAATAATGGACCATATAACTAGTTAGTATCTGAAGCAGAATACAGGTCTAGTATTCCATCCACTATGTCCCTTTGCTGCCAAAGCCAGCTCACTTATGTTCAAGACATTGCTAGGGGCTAGGAACAAATGAGAGAAAAATAACACAGTCACTTCTATTCAGCAGGGATAGACTGGTATTTGGAACCTCATGGAGACAGACTTCTTAATCCCATTTATCCAATAAGGAGGAGACATGACTATTAAAAAAATGAATGAGTTGCTGAAGGTCAATATGATGATTCAGTCTCTTAATCACCTATCTCTGTAATTCTTGGCGAAGATAAGAATGTTGTAAGGATTGTAAAAATGTTGATTCTGTACCCAAGTCTCCACCCTGGGCATTGGGAAGTTTGGTGGCAATGGCCCTTTCTGGGTTGTTTTTTGATGAGCTCCCAATCTGTTCATGGGTGCCTATGAACAAACCAAACAAGTTGACTTGTAACTTGGGGCATAATGGGAACAGGGCAGGTTCACTGCTAGGGAGAACCATAATGCTTTTCTAACTTTCTATAATTCCTGTGGCTTTGGACAGAAGTCATAATGTGCTCTTTGGTCTCCCTGCAGAAAATGTCCCCTTTGGCATCTTCACCCCAGCATCCACATGGGACCCACTCCCATTTCAGTGATCCAATAATCAACTTTAAAGCTCTGTCATGAATAGAGAGATGATTTTTTTTTTTAAAAAGTTTTAAACCTCTTGGGTCTGAAACCAAGTGGCTGATTTATAGGAAATAGTAGACTCTCAGATCCTTTATGAGGAGTCCCCCACCCCCTCCACTCCAGCCTTAATTTAAAAGACCACACACTGGGATAGTGTTGTATAGTTTGTGTCAGCGAGAAGCTGTAGAATTAGAAATGGGGAAAGTCAGAGGCTTGTGGGTTAATGTGCTGGCAGCTGGAATTTCTCATCTTTGCTGAGAATGAAGGTATTTATAAATGTTTTCTCCAGAGTAGACTTGCTTGATGTAGAGTCCTATGTAGAGTTTCCAGAAGGAAGAACAGTAAAAATGCTATCACTGTGTAGGAAGGCTTTCAAACAATATAAACATACCCATAGGGATGGCGGATACATCTACACATCCATTTATTTATTTATGTATGATAGATTACATGCTATATTATATAATATCACACAACAAATGTTAAATAAGTCATTTATTGTATTTTTGCATAAATATGTGCACATATTTAGTAAATATGCCATTGGGGGCAGTGTTGTACAATGGAAAGCATCCTGAGTCAGAATACTGGTTCTTCCACTGAAAAACTGTGGACCCTTGGACAAGTCATTGAGACTCTCCATGCCTTTTTCTTCCTTTGTAACATGAAGAGCATGGCTGTGACCTCTGAGGACCCCTTTGAAACTTTATTTAAGACCTTCTATAGCAAGATTAGGGTTTAGGACTTAGGATTTTATTGCTAAAGAGAACTCTCTGGAAAAGAAATAATGATAGAGGTTGGTTCTGGAGCACTGAGAGGTTGAGTGGGAGTCTATATTTATGGTTTGGGATTCTATGTCTATTTTTTATGTGATTATGTATCATATTTTATATATTTGCATACAAAATGTACTGATTTATTATTTTATTCTATCCCAGTACATATTTTATATTCTATTTCTAAAGAGATGGAGGGCAGAGAACATTAAAAAAACACAACTTCCCAAAGCTTCCATTTAAAGAGGTCACAGCCCACTTATTTTCCCCAGCTGCGTTCTTTGGATTTGATCCCACCATTGCCACATCCCCCATACCAAGGACCTTCTCCCTTTCCTGCTTTTACTTTCCTTTTGTGTTTTGTCTCCCTACGTTAGACTCCTTGAGGGAGGGGACTGGTTTTCTTCTTCTTAGTTTTTATCCTCAATGCATAGCACAGGACCTGACTCAATACAGACACTTAATAAACGCTGATTGAATTGAATATAGGCAGTCCAGAAGACCAATGCAACTGATCTCTTCCTTGGCAGTTTATAGCCTTAGAGAGTTCCGTTGAAGCAAAGTGATGCCTTGACCAGGATGACATAGCTAATACCTCATAGTCTTTAGTTTGCACAAGACATCCTTCATTTTAAGTTCCATTCTGAATTTACAACAAATCATGGGTCCCCTAACTGGTGTGTGTAAAGTCCTTGGCTGAGTTAAAGAATTTTATCACAACCCAAAAAATGGATGTTTATGTCACCCCTTAAAAGTACCAAACTTTTTAAAAGGACACATCTAGAAGCCAGATGAATCTAGGCCCTCCCAATTCCAAGGTCAGCTCTTTATACCCAAAAGGCATATTTTCTTTAAAAACTTTATTTTCAACATTTTTATTGTCATTTTATCAATTTATCATCTCCCTTGTAAAAATAAGAATTATTTGATTTTTGTAATATCTCCTTGGCAAGGTTTGCAATTCACCAGGGTCTAAGAAATCCCTTCAAGAGAGGATATGATTGAAGCATCCAAAGCCAAATCACCACTGTGTTGGATAGGTAGAGAAGAGTGGCCCTAACAAGTGTTTATTTCATGACTGGATTTTTAGAACTCGGTGATTCATCGAATGTCAGAGTGAGATAAGAGAGCAAGGGGCATAGATTACAACCCATACCTGCCCAAGAATCTTCTATATGGCAGACCTGAAGAGTGGTCCTTCACCTTGGCTTGATAATTTCTAAAGATGATAAGCTGACTACCTTATGAGAAAATCTATTCCATTGAAGGTAGTGGGGAGGGAGACTGTTAGAGAATCAGTAATTCTGAGATACCACAAACCTACAGTGGAAAGGTCTTTCTCTTGGTTTGTGTCTTGCTTGTTTGATATGAGGTCATTCTCACAAGAGAAGGTCATGATTATTTCAACCAGCATCAGATCCACTTGCTTCTTTCCTCCCCTTCTATTCTCTTCCCTTCCATTCCTTTCCCTCCATCTTTCTTTTTACTTTTTACTAATTGAATTGAAAATATTTGGATTTGTTTGGTGATAGTACTGTGAATCTGAGGTGCTAATTTATGCAAAGTGTAATTACTAAGGCCATATTACATTCATTATCTGGTAGCATAATACCAAAGGAACCAATGGCTTTAAAGTAGAATATTGACAGAATGGCCTCATTTTATGCTATTCCATAATGAATTTAATTACTTATGGTCTGGAAAACTCAACTGTAGCAGACCTGTTGTTAGGAGGCCTGTAGGTCAACTGGAGTAAGGAAAAGGGGCTAATTACTGAAGCTAAATAGAATCTTCTTTCCCTCTTCTTGTTCTCACAGCAACAGATGTGGTAGACCTCTGAAAGCTGACTAGGAGACCCGAGAATAGGGGACACTGGTCTACCCAGGATGGTAGAAGGCTGGCCAGGGACACCCACTTGTTTATTTATTTGTTTATTTAGTTGGTTTCTAGGACCATATCCTCAAGTATGGCCTGTCTCTCTTGGGGTATAACTGGAAAGGCCAATTCAATCATGTGGTGTTTGACTTTGTGCTGTTAGATATTTGAAAAGAGGACTCTTCAGAATCACTGAATTTAAGACCTAGAAGGGATCTTGGAGATAATCTAGTCCAATGATGTTTTATTTCACTAATGAAATTGGACTGCTAGACTCTGAAAGCTGACTAGGAGATCTGAGACTAGGGGACACTGGTGTGCCCAGGACACAGGGACCCTGATCCACACATGCACACTAGGTTCTGGAAAGGAATCCCTAGGGAACTTTAGATTCCCTTTTGGTCTAAGACTAAGGTCCAGGCTGGCATATTTCTAAAGATGCTCATGTGGGTGTAGTGAGATTTGTGGGGAACGAGAGTATGGGGAAGAAATGGTGGGAAGGAAGTGATGAAACCAGGAATATACAATCAACTTGGAGTTTTACTTTGCAGTACTGGGGGGGCTGGACAGATAGGATGACTTTACCCCATAGATCTGCTCAAATTATAGCTCCTCATATGTCTCCTGGAGAGTTCTCTTCAGATTCAAATGTATTGCTTGAGACTAAGATTTATGTGATGGATCAAGTGCTGGGTTTATATCGTGTCTCAGATACCTATTAGCTATCTGATCTTAGGTGGGTCAATTAAAGTGTGCGTGCCTCGGTTTCCTCACAGATGAAATAAGAAGGTTGGTTTTAAAGACCTCAAAGATATCTTCTAGCTCTAGAACTATGATCCTATCATTTATGTTACTTTAGCTTGTTTGGATTAGAAAATTTCAATTAGTACCCACTAACAATTCAAATAAAATATTTGTTAAAAAACTGTGTATAAAATTTTTTTAAAAATGAAATAGGCCTTTCCTTTGAGGAAATTCTAGGTTATAACACATTAGTAGGAATTACCTGTACCATATTTGCTACCTGACTTGAAGAATTCTGGCTGTTCCTGAAATTGCAAGGTAGCTTGGGCAAGACAGGCAAACATAATTAGGAGGAAAGGAGAGGGAAAGATCTAGTGTGTTAAACATTGCATATCGGGGGGGGGGGGCAGGGAAACCTGGAGTCTGAAAGGTAAGATGTTGATATTGGGGTTGTTGAATAAAGATGACAAAAGGCTGGCCAGAGACACCCACTTGTTTGTTTATTTGTTTATTCAGTTAGTTTCTAGGACCATATCCTCAAATACGTCCTGTCTCTCCAGGGGTATAACTGGAAAGGTGAATTCAATCATGTGGTGTTTGATTTTGTATTGTTATATTTTTGTAAAGAGGACTCTTCAGAATCATTGAATTTAAAGCCTAGAAGGGATCTTTGAGATAATCTAGTCCGATGACTTTTCATTTCACTAATGAAGCACCTAGAGTTCAGCAGCTAAGAAGTGACTTGTTTTGTGACTATTGTGACCTTCTAATGTGTATTCTGTAAGCTTCCCCCTCCCTCTACTCCATCTTTCTGTCTTCTCCAGCCTCACAGGAAGAAGTGGCTCTATTCCTGTCTGCTTCTCTGTCTCAGCTCTTGGTCCCATCCTTTGCAGAAGCTTGCACATTGCCCTTCTCCTCAACTTGCGGTACTGGCTCAAGGAATCATTGACTGAATTAATCGATCCTATCTGTATTCTCCCTCTTCAATCTTTATCAGTAAAGGGATGATCCTGGTGAGGACACTCCCTTTTTCTTTCTTTCTTTTTTTAATTCTAAAAATGTAAAACTCCCCTTTTCAGTGGATTGGCACCTGCTATGCAACTTGAGGTCAACAGGTGGCATCACAGTGCCAGAGTGCCAAGACAGGAGTCAGGACGATTCAATTTCCTGAGTTCAAATGTGACCTTAGATATTTACTAGCTGTGTGACCCTGGACAAGTCCCTTAATTCTAGTCTCTCATCTGTAAAATGAGCTGAAGAAGGAAATGGCAAGTTATTCCAGTATCTTTGCCAAGAAAACCCTAAACGGAGTCATGACTGAAAATAACCAAACAGCAGCAATAAATGCAACATAATCTTAGACATTTGTCTAAGGTGGTGAGAAAATCAGCAATTAGTCTAAGGTCAAGGTATTATGAATCAGAAGCAAGATTTGCATCGCATTCTTCCTGATTCTGATACTAGTCCTCCAACTGCCCGGCCATGCTGCTTCTCATGCTTAAGCTTCTTCAGTAAAATGGCTCCAATCACATAATTTTTTGACCTTTATTTGCCATGTACTGTGAGGCAAATGGAACTTACTGCTTGGAGGTCCATGTAGAGAAAAGGTAGATGAACTCTGAACATGAGAAGCTGAAGAATGAGTTGATTATGATCCATTGGTGTCACTTCAGGAAAAATAGGGGAATGGTTAAGGTTTTCTATTTTTACTTAATCTGAGCCTAAATGATGAAACTTTAAAATAATACCAACACTTACAGCTACTGACAAGAATGAAAAGTGCCGGTCCAAGAGGGGATCCAGGAGGTATGAAGGCATGATGAATAGGTCTATAGAGGTGCAAGCAAGATTGATTAAGTGTTCTCTTTGTCTCTCTCAATTTAAGCTGTGTAGTCCCACTTTTAGAGTTTTAAAAGAAAAGCTGGCTGGCAGACTGGGAAACATATAAAGACAGTCATTGTATTTGGAAGCATTGTAAACTTTAGAAATCTACTCCTATTCATTTTCAGTAGTTTCACTTGTGAAACTTTCCCAAAGGTAAGTAAAATGAATGGTACTGTAACTAGTGAATACAATTTGGGACTTGGAGGCAGAAAGACTTGAATTCAAATCCTGCCTCGAGTTAAAACTATGTGATCCTGAGCAATATACTTAACCTTTTTGAACCTCAGCTTCCTCACTGACAAAATTTAAAGGGGGGGGGGAGACTTAATGAGTTCTAATGACTCTTCTACTCTGAAGCTGTGTATTATGAAAATTTGAGACAAGAGCATGAGGTCTGGGTAGAATGATCAGTCCTCTTTAACGCAGAATGCTATGTCATTTATGAGTACTGGGATCAGGATGTGGTGCATTAGAGTGGAAAGAGGACTAGACAAGGAAGCAGAACACAAGATTGGAATGCTGCTCCTTGCTAGCTGTGACTGCTGTGAGCAGGCCCCTTCAACTTTCTGACTCTATTTCTTTGTCTACATTATGATACTAAGGGTGTGAGAGTATTAGGGTGGGAAATCCTGGCTCCTGTTAATTGCATAATCAACCTCTTTCCTCCCTCCCTTTTTCCCCTTCCTTCCTTCCTTCCTTCCTTCCTTCCTTCCTTCCTTCCTTCCTTCCTTCCTTCCTTCCTTCCTTCCTTCCTTCCTCTCTTCCTTTGTTTCTTCATTTATTCCTTCCTCACTTTCTTTTTTCTTTCTTCGTTCCCCTCCTTTTGTGTTTCCTTCTTTTTTCCCTTCAATGTAGTTAAATCAACGTCCACATCACATTCCAGGCAGTGTTCAAAGCTTAATGAGCCCCCTGTGATGTGACTTATTCATGTTAACACAGATGGTATCAGAAAGGAAAACCAAACCCAGGTTTTCCTGCTTTAAGTCCAACCTGTTGTCCACACAACAAGCTACTTGTATATATTATCTTCCCCGCCTTACGGTGCCCTGCTGATATCAGCAGTTGGAAGGACTCTTAGAGACTCCTGCTTAATTAATCAGGGGAGCTTGCTAAAATCACCAATATCTTGGAAATATGGCAGCAAATATTGACGTTCTCCTGATTCTCTCCATTTAGAGCACTCCAGATGAGCCTCCCGTAGCTGAGCAACTTGTGAACAACTTAATGATTTGTCTTGAGGCCAAAGAGCCTAGATGACTTGTTGATAGTCCCTTAGTTATTTAGTCACAGAAGTGGGATTTCAACTAAAGTCTTTCTTACCCCCAAGTTCTGTACTCTACCCACTATGCCATGATACCTCTTTGAGTTCCCAAGATAATAGCTTTACGGTTGGACAAGAGCTCAGACGTGAGCCAGTCCAAACTCTCATTTGCAAAGGAGGAAAATGAAGTCCCACATATCGGAGTCAATTTCTCCAAGGTTTCACAGGTGGCAAATGGTAGGGTTAGATTGGAAGCTGAGTCTTTCTGTTTACAAATCCAGAGTTCTTTCTCCTTTGCAAACTGCCTTTCACCACGATAATGATGTTGATGATTTTATCCTGGCCAAAGACCAAGCTCTTTTCAGTGATGCAAACTAACAACTCATCAAAATCTTAGAGTTTAAGAATTCTAGTCCCCATAACACATTGCCTTGACAAATTTTATTGTTCATAGAAGATCACCACGATAGACATGGCTAGGGAGTACAGTGGATAAAATGCCAAGCCTAGAATAAGGAAGACTTGAATTCAAAAGTGACCTCAGACATTTATTAGCTATATGACTCTGGACAAGTTACTTAACTTTGTTGGTCTCAGTTTCCTCATCTGTAAATTGAGCTGGAAAAGGAAATGTAAACTGTACCACTGTCTCTGCCAAAAATATCTCAAATGAGGTCATGGATAATCAGATATGAGAGAGAAAATGATTTAACAGCAACAACAAAAAAAATCATCACAGAGCAATACTTCTTTCATCTTTTACTATAAACTATCTTCTCTCCTCAATTCACTAACTATTCTGAGATGTCCAACTTCATACCATGGAGTGAACATTTATGTTAACCGTTTTTTGGTATTCTGACCCTTCTGAGTGTGGAGCAAATATATTTACATATGGCAGCTGGCACTTCTGTTGGATGTATTCAGGGTGAGTTGGACAGCAGAGGGTGCCATTGGACCTCCAGTTGGGTGTTTTAGCCTCCCCCAAATCTACATTTAACAGCAAGGAGAAGAATGTAAAGAATGCTCTCTCTGCTAAAATTAGAGACTATTTTTGGAAGTACAGGAAAGATAAAATGACCAGCAGAAATGGAGAGAAAGAAATCCAGAAATTGATAGTGACTTTTATGAAGTGGCGTGGGTTTTGTGAAAGGCAAGTTCAAATTTAGATGAGGAATGATTTATACTTTGGGGCCAATTATGATTATTTTATGGGCTATCAGAAAAATGAAGTGGATGCATTTTTTAAATTATAATGAAATTCAAGGGGGGGGCGCTAATGATAGTTTCTACTTCCCAGGATTGTTGTAAGAATCACTGAGATGGGGCGGCTAGGTGGCACAGTGGACAGAGCACTGGTCCTGGAGTCAGGAGTCCCTGAGTTCAAATCTGGCCTCAGACACTTAATAATGATCTAGCTGTGTGGCCTAGGGCAAGCCACTTAACCCCATTTGCCTTGTAAAAACCTAAAAAAAAAAGAATCAATGAGATTGTATTTGTAAAGTGTACAGCCCAGAGTTTGGACCACAGTGGGTTCATAATTAAAGCTTATTCTCTCTCCCTCTACACCAAATAAAAATGTGAATGCCCCCAAAATATCAATAGAAATAATTGTTTTGCATTATAGCTGAAGATGGCTGTTTCAAAATCAGAATATTAGAGTTTGCATAGACCTGGGAAATCATCGCTTCTTCCCATTCCTCATTTGGAATATGAGGAAATGGGCTCAGAGAATTGAGTTATATGCTCACTTCTCATTCCCAAGACAGAAAACCAGCTATGCCCACTATGATACATTGTTAATTGGTCTTGAATATTTTTTCCAAAGCAAAGTTCAGGCAATGGAAAACAAGATATTTTTTACTTTCCCTTTTTGGTAGAAAATAAATGCTTATCTTGAAAAGAAAAGATGACTGATCTGGTCTCTTTCTCAAAATGGACATTCTGGGAGGAATTCCCCAATGGGAAGAAGTGACCATAGAGGCAGAGGGAAAAAACTGCTAAAGCACATGACACATTCTCATTAGCTAATGAGCCCCGTGAACTGCAGTGGTCCAGATGTGAGAGTTCCTGGGAATTATGTTCATCAAGTCCATATTCAAGCTACCAGATATCCAGTCCATACCCATCTGTTCAGACTAGAACTGGAAGAGATTCAGAAGTCATCCAGTCTAATCCTAGGTCATCTTATAGATGAAGAAACCAATTCATTAAGGGCAGGACTGGAATCCAGGTCTTGTGCTTAGAAGCTCAGCACTCTTTAAGTTCAGTGCTTGGTACTTATGTTTGATAATAATTTATAACAAGTAGTAGCTATGGTAATCCTTCAGAAATCCAAGCGGAGCCTTGGCTCTACAGTTTGAGGAATTGGGTTCAGGTTCTGCCCCTGAGGATTACTAACTCTTTGATTTTTGTGTGAACCCTTTATTGACCAAAAGCTTCAGTTTCCTCATCTGTAAAATGAGGAAGTTGAAGCAGATGATTTTTTACCTCCCTTTTGGTTCTTAAACTCTGATTCTAAGCTGAGGGCAAGGAGAATGAGAGTTGTCCTTCAGCCAACTTTTTTAGACAAATCCAGTGGGTCTCCCAAATTAGATATAACTATTTGGCTAGTGGAGAGGGGAGAGAATTGATTGACGGGGAGAATATAAGTTGTCCTCCAGTCAACTTTTCAAGACAAATCCAGTGGGTCTCCCAAATCAAGGTGGGCATGGCCCGGAAGAAGAGATATAACTGATTGGCTAGTACAGGAGGGAAAAGAAGATGCCTATTATTTGAAGGATGGTGAATGAGAAGGTTTTAATCAGAGTATGAGCTAACCACTTGGCTAAACACTGGGATTGCAACTATTCAAGCTAAAACAGCATAGAAGGACTTCTATTCTAATGGGCAAAACCAGAAGAGGCCAGATAAGGTCACTTTGATCCATAAAGTGCTAGGGAAGATGAGTGGGGCTATATAGGAGTAGTTTACCACACATCAACAAAAACAATGGTGGTGTTCATTGATTCCAGAGCTGGGGAGGGGGTTCCTAAGTGGGCAATGAGGAGTTTAGCTAGGATCTGGGATTGAGGTGGCTAGAGAGTCATGGCTCTCCTAAAATAGAGTTCTTGGAGAGGAAGTCACCAATCAGATGGTGAGACTAGAGTGGAAGTTTGTCGGAATTGGGTCTATGTTATGGTTGAGATTGTAAAGGAGACTAGAGAGGAGAGAGCCTCTCCAAGTTGAGACAGGAAGTCTTTCTAGATGACCTGAAGTTTATTGCTTTGGAGTCTGGGGAAAATGAAAATTGCTTTACTGCTCATAATCAAGCAAAAATACTTGGCTTTGGTGAGTGGAAAGCCTGGGAAAATGCAAGGCTGCTGATGGGGCAGCCACCCCCCCAGAGAAAGGCTCAGGGTGGGGCTCAGCTGGGGGGAGGAGAGGGCTGGGGAAAGGAAGTATTTCCTCTTTTAGATGGCTATTCATTTTTCTTTTTTATTATTATGAATTTGACAAATGTCAAAGACCTGAAAATTTCCTTATTCAAGAACAGAAAGGCAATAGTATGACAGTATCTCTATTGTGCACATCTTACTATTTTAAAAGTATATATTAAATTAAACAAAGTATTAGAAGATTTTTTTTCCTCTATTAGGTATTAAACTCAGTTATTTTTTCTCAGCTGAAGGAATATAAAAGCCTTCTATATTTTAGCTTATCGCTTCATCTTAATCTCAGTTCTGCTTGTGGGTTCTATCAAACTACCAAACTACGGAACAATAGAACATTGTTCTGTTTTAGCCTAGCAAGTCCAAAGGAGCTGATCAGCAGGGAATCCTTTTGATTTTATCTGCCACAATAGTTCATGGACGCATCTTCCAGGGTGTAAAGGAACTGAGCTTCTCAATAGATTTTCCTTGAAATTAGGGAAGTAGCAAATGAGACATTGCAAGTGTGATTTCTAGAGCTCATTCTTGACTATCTCATTGGGGGATCAGTATAATAACTCAAATGCACGAAAGTGCAATACTTTCAGCTGGGAAAACCTTTTCCTCATGGCAGTCTTCTGAGTGAGATGCCCTAGGACCAGTGGAACATGGTTGCTAATCACAACTGGCCTTCAACTTGTTAGTTGCTAGTGGCACTTGAGATTGTTTCTTGGTCACTAAGGACCAAAGACAGGATTTGAATCCACACCTTGACTTCCAGTTTAGCAGAGCTAAAAGACTATTGACTACAGGCTGACTGAACACCAGTCATCAAGCGCCAACTAGTATTGTTTGAAGAGTCTCAATCAAAGATTGAATGAATCACCAGCCGCTGACAAAGGCCAAAAAGTAAGATCTTTCAGTCCACGCCAGTAAGGGGTGCCCTACCACCAACAAAATCAAGACTGCTTGAGGCTAGTGCATTCCACCAGATATCCTTTTACATGTTAAAAGCAGTAAACTAATATTTTAGTGAATACAGAATTATTTTTATTTTTTCACCTTCTACTATCCTTATCTGAGATTTTATTTTTTATTTTAAATTAATTTTTCCCAGTTATATGCAAAGGTTATTTTCAACATTTATCCTTTTGTAAGTTTTGGACTTCTACAAGTTTCTTCCACACTCCCCCCCTTCCCTTTCTCCTCCCCATGGCAGTGAATAATATGACAGAAGTTGTAAATATACAAACATATTTAACATATTCCCATATTAGTCATGTTGTGAAAGAGAAATTAGAACTAAGGGGAAACCCATTTGAAAGAATGAAAAAAACATAAAAGAAGTCTTAAAAAGTGAACACAGGGGGCAGCTAGGTGGCACAGTGGATAGAGTACCGGCCCTAGAGTCAGGAGTACCTGAGTTCAGACACTTTATAATGACCTAGCTGTGTGGCCTTGGGCAAGCCACTTAATCCCATTTGCCTTGCAAAAACCTTAAAAAAAAAGCGAACACAGTATACTTTGCTCTGGGTTCAGATTCTGTAGTTTTTTCTCTGGATGTGGCTGGCATTCTCCATAGCAGGCCTCTCAGGCTTGTCTTTGATCTCTGAACTACTGAGAGGAGCTCGATCCATCATAGTTGACCATCTCACAACGTTGCTGCCCATGTGTACAATGTTCTTCTGGTTCTGCTCACTTCACTCAGCATCAGTTCATATAAGTCTTCCTAGACTTTTCTTGAGTCTGATAGCTCATGATTTCTTTCTTTTTTTTTAAAGTTTTTTTTAAGGTTTTTGCAAGGCAAATGGGGTTAAGTGGCTTGCCCAAGGCCACAAAGCTAGGTAATCATTAAGTGTCTGAGACCAGATTTGAACCTAGGTACTCCTGACTCCAGGGCCAGTGCTCTATCCACTGCGCCACCTAGCTGCCCCTAGCTCATGATTTCTTACAGAAAAGTTGTACTCCATAGCATTCATTTACCATAACAAGTTCAGCCATTCCCCAGTTGATGGACAACCTCTCAATTTCCAAGTCTTTGCACTACAAAAAGAATTGATATATTTAGTTTGGGACATGTGGGACTTTCCCCCCTTTTTATGATCTCTTTGGGATACAGATCTGTAACTGGGTATGCACAGTTTTACTGGCCTTTGGACTTAGTTCCAAACTATTCTTCAGAAAAGTAGGAGCCGTTCACAACTCCACTAACAGTACATTAATATCCCAGTTTTTCCCACATTCCTTCCAACACTGATCATTTTCTTTTTTTGTCATTTTAACCAATCTGGCAGATGTGAGATGGTACCCCAGAGGTTTTATTTTCATTTCTCTAATCAATAATGATTCGGAGCATTCTTTCATATTACTATAGATAGCCTGGATAAAACACTTTAGCTGACATCTCCTTATGAACAATGTAGTCTTAAAAAAACCCCCTGCAAATTGGCCTCTTACTTTTCTTTCACTCAAGCATGATTTATTGCTTTGACATATTATGAATTAGCCACTTGCAGAAGACTACAAAAGAATTTGACTTTTTGATGTGTGATGGCTGGCATTTCCTTGGGAAGCTTTTACAGGGAGGTCCAGTAATAACTTCTCATCATTTTGGGCTGTGGAATATGGGCATTCATTCTAACTGATATTAGTCATGACACTAATGTGGTTTTAAACTCTAAGCCTATTAGCAATTATGGGATAGAGTACTCAGCATGGCCTTGTCTCAGCTGAGAAGGTTTTCCCCTGTGTTTGATAGCTTAGGGGGTTTTGCCCCCATGTAGACTTGAACTGTTCTAAGGAAACTGCCAAGTTCCCTAGTAAGGCTCCCATCAAATTGGATAGCAGCTGCCTCAGAGCTGGAAGGCATCACAGAAGCCAACTCATCCACCCCCCACTGCTTTCTTTTGCAGATGAGGAAATTTAGGGATGTCAAGGGACTTGCCCCTGGTCAGAAATAATATGGAAAACAGGGCTTGACCTGAGGTGCTCTAACTTCAGGAAAACACCAAATGTCAAAACTGTTAACTTGATTGTGAAATGCAGGTAGATCTGCAGCTGAAACGTCAGAGCTTGGCCTGGCCAATACAGTTCTTGAATTTTAGAAAAGCTTCTTGAAGTTGGGAGTTGTTTTGTTCTTGCCTTTCTATTCACAGCATCCTAGCACAGGGACTGGTTTAGCAAGTTCATAGTAGGTGCTGAATAAATTATTAATAAATTAAATTGAAAAGAAGTCAGTATTTTCATTTTGGGCAACAGAAACAACCTAACACACCTATATTATACATACACACATATATGGACATATTTTCTCTCTCTCTCTCTCTCTCTCTCTCTCTCTCTCTCTCTCTCTCTCTCTCTCTCTCTCTCTTTCTCTCCTTCTCTCTCTCTCTGTCTCCTTCTGTCTCTCTCTTTGTCTGTCTCTGACTCTGCCTGCCTTTCTCTCTCTCCAAAACAAATAAGGCTAACCCAGGGTCTCTTTCAGTTCCCACTCTAATTGTAACTTCCATGTCTTTAATTGAAACCATTAGGAGACAAGATGAAACAGTTTGTTCCAAAATATAAACAAAGTCATAGTACAGATCTGGAGTAATTCTAGGACTGTAAAAAGACCTCAGTAGAATGCTTCCTTTGGGGAACATTTTAATGTTGGTAAAGATAAGAATAATCTGATTTTGTCTCCTTTTTAAAAACCTCTGAACAATGTGCAGAATAGACCACTGTCTGTCAGGTCTGAATTCAAGTCCTACCTTTAATATTTCCTAGCCATGTAACCTTGAGCAATTCATCTTTTTGGTTTCCAATTAGCTTCTTAACACTTATCCTCTATATTAAACATAAATTTGGATCTGAGTTGTGAGATTAATGAAAAGCCTGGCAGTTTCTAGATAATTAATAATTAATTTATGAATTAGGATAGCTGATAATAAATTGGTGATCATGGATTTCTCTCAATAACCAAACACAAACCTATGTTGGTCCCTGAATGCTTAAATACTTTTGGAAAAGGAAGAGAGGCAAAAATCAACCTTGATTGGAAAACAATTAATGAGGGGGTAAACATATTGGTAAACTATTAATGAGGAGATGGGCCAAAAAGTCTTCAACTCTGTTGAGACTGACAAAAGAATAAGACTCAGCCGCCTCCAACAATCTTGAAAAGGAATCCCTCTCCACCCAGGCCACTCCATTTGGTTTTCTCCTTCATAAGCCAATCCCCTTTAGGCCTCTACAGAGGGGTGGAAGAGCCAATTCTTTAGGACTCAAATTCTTTAGGACTGGAATGGACCTAGATTAGATTCTATAGAAGGCTCTAAATAGATGTGAGGTCTTTTAGGTGTGTGGGATCCTCCCAAGATTGTGAAGCATGCACCTTGAGGATTATGCCAATCACATCCATCAGAGACTGGCTGAATGAGCTTCCTGAATGAGAAACTAGAAAGGAAAATCCTTAATTCTAATTTAATAATTAATTACGGATATATTATAAAATGGATCACTTTTCTCAGTTGGCAAAGAGATCTATTACATGCATGCAGTCAAACAAATATAAATAGATATGTATATATACACATTTGGACACACATATCTACATGTATATGCACACACATACATGTTGGTGTATATAGGTCCCTACATAAATACACATACACCTATATATATAAACAGACACATGTTTACACACATACTCACACACGGGGTCAGGATATATGCCAAATAAATAGGACAGCCAGGTGGCAGAGGGCTGGGTCTGAAATCAGGAAGGCCCATCTTGGGTTCAAATCTGGCATCAGACTAGCTGTGTGACCCTGGGCAAGTCACATAGTCACCTTAAAGAGGGAGAAACCAGCAATAGGAGGTCTCAGGAAAGACTTTTTTTAATAGGAAATGGTGAAGAAACTGAATTTCAAAGGAGAAATGAGATTTTAAGAGGACAGAGAGAGATGAGGACAGGGCATTTCAAGCTTGGAGAACAGCATGTCCAAAGGCAGGAAGAGAAGAGAGGTTGTGTACACAGAAAGCAAATGAGGTCAATGTGACCTCTTTGTAAAATGCTTGGAGGGGAGTAACATAGAGAAAAGACCAAAAATGTAAGAAAAGAGTCAGGTTGTGAATAGGTAGGTAGGTTGGTAGGTAGGTAGGAGTTGTCCTTGGTATTCAAGGAGGAGCATATTGTCATATACAGGATGACATGACTTATACATTATATTTATTGAAGCCTGTTGTGCAAAGACATCCTTCTCACTTGCCTTTTCCAGAACCATTTAACCCTTTGATCTGATTTGATAGGGAAAGGACTCCTGGCGATGCCATGGATGCTACAGGAGTCCTTGGCTTTGTGGATATGACTTCCCATCTGCATCACTGATGGTGCTCCAATACCAATACCAGTATAATGATTTTTTAGTGACAACTTTGTAACGATAGGGTCTAACTCTCCTGTTTCTCCATGGTCTAAACATCAGTAAGGTGTTTGAATCATTCTACTTAGTTCTGCAACCATAATCACCCTGAACTCAAAGGCTTTGGTTTTCTGGAAGCTGCTTGTTGGGTCATGGGAACAATGCGGCTAGATCCGCCGTCGGCATTGCATATGTTTGGAGTTATGGCGGCATCTGATTGTTTTTGAACCTCTGCTTCATCTTGTACCAGTCCCAGAATTTCACCCCTAGAGGCACAAATGAACGCCCCCAGCCGTCCCTTTTAATCATGGTCCCAGTTCCGAAAACCTACAAACATAGAACCTGGGTCCTTACCCCTTTATTTCTAGCTGGGGCATCCAGGTGACTGGGACCTGCTTTGAACACTCAAAGTGCCCCAGGGGATACTCATCTAGAGAGGATGGGGGCAGGTGATGGTCAGCTCCATCCCAAGAGCCAACTGTGAGATTTGTAACTGCAGCAACTTTAAGAGAAGTTATTGGAGCTGGAATGACTATGGCTACTGGCACCAGCCTTGCCCTCCGATGGGTTCTCCTTAAAAGAGTTAAAGTGTACTCATTCCAATTACAGCACCTTCACAGAATCCTGTATTATTATTTTTTGTCACTGCCTCCATGGTTTGGGAGTGAGTAATCTGTGTGCCTGCTGCCTTCCTTAGATTTGGTAGCTATTTTTCAGGCCTCCTATCTAGAGTGAACCCTGATTGGGAATAACTTTAAGTAACAAGGGAGGGCAGCAAGGTGGTGCAGTGGATTAGAGTACCAGGTCTAGAGTTCAAATCCAGTCTCAGACTCTTACTAAAAGTGTGACTCTGGGCAAGTCATTTAACTGCTGTTTGCCTCTGTTTCCTCTTCTGTAAAATGGAGGCAATTATAGAACCTATCTTGTTGTGAGGATCAAATGAGATCTTTGTAAAAGACTTAGACCACAGTTTTGCTCATAATAGATACTTTACAAACGTTAGTGTTGTCATTACTTGGCCAAGTCATACAGTAGCAGAGATAGGATTTCTTTTTTTGTTGTTGTTTTTGGTCTTTCAAAGGAATGGGGTTAAATGACTTACCCAAGGTCACACGGCTAGGTGATTATTAAGTGTCTGAGGTCATATTTGAACTCAGGTCCTCCTGACTCCAGGGCCAGTGCTCTATCCACTGCACCACTTAGTTACCCCAGAGATAGGATTTGAACCCACTAGTTTTGATCTATAATTTAATTCCCTCCTTCTCAGAGAAAGCAGTGATACCAAAGCGGAAGGAGAGGATACTTGATTATAATTTGTATGCGTTCCAGCCTCTTCCAATATCAGCTTGAGTATTCTTTCTACCTTACCATACCTGCTGTTTTCCTCTTCCTCTGCTAGTTTTCTTTCTCTGCAATAGGTAAGAGAGGAAACACTCCCTTGGAGGCTACGGATCTGGTCTCCAAGGTAGGAGCAGCTGGAATCAAGTCCTCCCTTTGAGATACGTTGCTCAAGTCACATAACTTTTCAGTACTCCAGGAAAATTTCTACATCTGCCAATTCTAGTTGCTACTGGAGTTCTCCACATTGATAAAACCTCAAATCTGTTTCAAACACATCATTTAAAAGCAAAATTTATAAATATCCGTTCATGATGAACTTATGTTCAGAGCTAGAGACACCAGAGAGCATTGTTTTTGGAGGGGGGAATAAGAAAAGTTTGCACCCTCTTGACTTCTATTCCTTAGGCATCTCCCATCGAGAGAGAGAGAGAGAGAGAGAGAGAGAGAGAGAGAGAGACAAGAGTATGAGAGAGAGGTGTTATGACTTTTTCTGACACTTGGGGGCGGTGCTGTCACTGGAGAGAGAGGTTGCTATAGCAACGATAGGCTGGTTTTAATGATTGGTAAGTTTTAATTGTAAGACCATGTGTCCTTTGAATGGTCAATGGCCACATATCTGGGTACTGGGCCACACTGTCTTCCCTAGCTCATATCTGGGAAGGTTGGCATGACCTTGACCTCCTAACCAGAGCTCAGACCAGTTGCACAGCTTGATGAACAAGAAGAAATTTCAAACCAGACTTTGTCCCAGGAAAATAATGGCATCTATGATAGAAAATCTGGCAATATATGGGCACACTCTTGGGGCTGATCCTACAAAAATCTGCCCCCCAATATTTAGTGTTTACTACTGACTTTGTGACCAGAAGGATGTTCTTAAGAGTCAAGCTGATAGACTCAGTTACAGCTGCCATGATTTCAGTCTGTCTGAAACCTCTTAAGGAAGCTTTGTTGAATGGAACTGAATTATTTGGGGGGATTGAGGCTTTTGGGCATGGAGATCCCACTGGATGGATGCCCTTTAGAAGTTTTGTGACTACAAACAAGTGGTTTCCTCATCTATAATGTGAAGCTAATAATTCTTGGAAGTGTCTGCCTCACAGGGATGCTGTGAAGTTCAAATGAGCTATTCTATATTGAGCACTCTGCAAACCTGAAAGGGGACAAGGCATCTGCCTCCCAGGTTTAAATGAGAGAGTATTTGTCAAGTCTTTGGCAAATGCTAATTGCTCCCCAAAAGCACATGATAATGATGCAATGAGCTATTTGCTCTTTAATAATCCCAGTACCTACTAGAATTTCTAATCCTTTTTTGCAGGGAGGAGGAGGAATGGATTGGCTTCATGATTTCAGTGGTAGGAAGCTCCCAGGGAGGACCTCCCTCTGCTCATGGAGATCAATTCCAACTTTCTAAGTTAGAGGATTGCCCGGGGCAGCCCATATGTGGTCCAGGTAGGACTTGAACTCCTGATTCCCAGACCCATTTTTTGGCCACTGAGTCATTGTGAGCCCAACACAGAGTAGGTGGTTAATAAATATTTGTTGGTGGATGGATGTATTGATATAAATGTCAAAGGTTACGTCTGTGAGTGGGGCAGTGAAAATTAGCTCCAAGCATATTAGATCTCAGCATAGAGTCCTTTAATTTTAGAATTGACAGAAACTTGGGGCAGCTAGGTGGCACAGTGGATAAAGCACTGGCTCTGGAGTCAGGAAGGCCTGAGTTCAAATTTGACCTCAGATCCTTATCAATCGCCTAGCTGTGTGACCTTGGGCAAGTCACTTAAACCCCCTGCCTTAAATAACTTTTTTTTAGGTTTTTTTTTTTTTTTTTTTGCAAGGCAATGGGGTTAAGAGGCTTGCCCAAGGCCACACAGCCAGGCAATCACTAAGTGTCTGAGGTGGAACTGAACTCGGGACCTCCTGACTCAAGGGCCGGTGCTCTATCCACTGCACCACCTAGCTGCCCCCTTAAATAAATTTTTAAATATAGAATTGACAGGAAATTTTAAGTTCTTGTAGTCTAACTACCACATTTTATGGATGGGGAAACTTTAATCTGCCTGTTTGAAAGGTCTTACCTAATAAAATATGAGAAAGAAGAAAAGCAGTGTTTGTTAGATTTGCAGACATGTCTCTGTCCAAGAGAAGGTCATTTGAGCATCCCAAGGACCTATCCTGAGTCCCAGTTCATTCTGTCCTTGTGATGGCTAACCACTCGGATGAACTCACATTGACAGAGTGATTTGAAATTTATCCAATGGCTTTTAAACTCTTTTGAGACAGGATCCATTTGAAAGAGACTTTAGAGGTGAAAGAGTTCAATCCCATCAATTTACAATTGTGAAAACTGAGGCATAAAAGGGGTGAAACAACTTGCAGAGTTTATTTCACTTTTTGTTTTCATATCCCTCACTGCTACCTTAGGACCTGAAATGTGCTCAGTTCTGGAGAAATACTAGTGATTGATTGATTGTTCTAGGTAAGAAGGGGAGAGAGCTGGCATTTGTATTCTTCTCTTGTAAAACCTGTGCCCTTTCCTAAACTCCATTTTCTTCATTTACTACATTCGGGTGAAGTAACTCACCTGGTTCATACAGAATTGGGACATGGACACTGGTCTTCTGGCTCCCATCATAACCAACTCTCTTTTAGCTATATTATATTCTTTCTCCAAGAAATAGGTCTTTTGATTAACAAAGCCCTGTACTTATTTTTTTGGGGGGGGGAGTGGATGATTGTATAATTGCTAATCTCACAGATTACTTTGAAACTACCAGGTAAACAAAAGCCATTACTATGACCTTATATCGATGGTTTTCCAGAGAATTTACCTGACGGTACAAATATTTTGCTAGTCTTTGCAAAAAAAAAATAATGATAATCATGGAAGTTCAAAATGGCATCTTGTACTTTTTTGTCCTAAGAATAGGTAAAATAATATATGAGTAGAGCTATCGTCATAGAATAAAGAATACCTGAGTTGAAGACCTGTCTCTGAAATATCCTGCGTGCCTGGTTCTGAAAAAGTCCCTGAACGGCTCAGTTTCCCCAGAAAACACTCTCAATTCTAAATTAATAGCTTTGCCACTGTGCACACACTAAGGTGTGTGTTGGGGGGAGGGGGGAAGGGCTGATGAAATTATAGTTTGAAGCTCAAAATGGCCTTTCAGAAAGCTCCTACTGGGACATGGTCACCCAAAATAAAAAAATATATATATTCATTTGAAATGATTCCAAAGGAAACCGAGTCAAACCATGGAGTTCTGGATGGTGTAAGCGAATATAAACGAGTGGAGAAAAATAAGATAATGCTTGAAGGAGCCCCTTGGCTCACCCTACCCTGGCTGCTCAAGAGAACAAATAGGATCTGTCTTTCATACTCTTCTAAATGTAGTGAAGTGCTAAGGGCCCATTTTTTCCTCTGATTCTCCTTTGAAAGGAAACTCTGGAGACCTTGTCCACCACGTTAGCATCGGACAAACTTCCGAGCATATTTCAGTGAGCCGCAGATTAGGGGAGTGTTGGTGGAGGCAGATCCCACACTTAAACTTCCCTCTACATAGACGATGCAGTCTAATGAGGCTGTCCTTCATTCTCCAAGAAGACCATGGCATCAGCGAGGTGATGCCACGATGAGGGTGTGAACTGAACTGGAGTGAGGAGGGACAGTGCTAAGTCCCCAGCCTCACTTTCTCCTCCAGAACCATCTGGGTCCAGTGGCCAGATATGGATTAGGGCAACGGGGCCATTCGTTTTGGGGCAATTGGGATGAAGTAACTTGCCTAAGGCTACGCAGCTAGTAAGTGGTGGTCATAGGCTGGATTCAAACTCCTGTCGTTCTGATTCCAAGGCCAGTGCTCTATCCACTGCACCACCCGGCTGCCCTACTACCTAGCTATTGATTAGGACTGCTGGAGAGGTAATCAGGATTGTCTTGCTCAGTGTCTGAGGCTGCATTTGAACTCAGGTCCTGCTGACTCCAAGACCAGGGCTGTATCCACTGCACCCTCTAGCTGCCCCAAGAATTAAATGTCTGCGGCTGGATTTGAATTCAGGTCCTCCTGACTTGCTCTATGCACTGTGCCACCTGTGATGCAGCCTGCTGTTCCACCCATGTCACGTTTACAAGGCACCAGCTTCCAGGAGGGCAATGTACCCTGTGGTTGCACCTGCACATCCTCGGCAAATTGGATAAACCAAGAACAAGCCTTCTTTCTGATGAAGTTGAAAGGAGCTCTGCCATTTAGGGTGGGACTGTGTGCCTCAGTTTCCTCCTCTGTAAGGTGCCACGTTGCAGTAGTGGACCCTGGTATCTTTTAGCTCCAGAAAGTGCCCAGAACCCTTGGTGCGGTTTAGGGTGGCCTGCATAAGGGGTGGGGGAAAGATCTTGGGGGCGGGGATGGCCTGAGTTGTTCCGCCATCTTCCCTCCTCTTCATTCTCAGCCCGCGGATAGTCCTGGATCCAGCGCCACAGTTTTCCGAGGGGGCGGTGACCTTAGAGGACCGAGGTCCCACGGGGGTTGGCCAGGGAGGCCTGGGGCCCCTTCTTCGTGCACCTCGCAATGAGTGGCTCTCCGCATTCCACCGGGGCCCGGGGCGTATCTGCAGTGGGCAGTCTAGCCTCAGTCTTCTGCAAAAAGCGTCCCGACTCGGTTAATTCAAAACCAAAAGAATGACATTGGAGACGGCTGCCCAAGGGCTGCAGCTGCCCAAGGGGAGCCAGTCAGCAGCCCCGGGAGGGGGGGGGCGTTCACGTTCAGGGTCTTCTGGGAAAGACTCGAGCGCGGGGGGCTGCCCCCTCGAGCGTGGCGGGGCAGTCTGGGGAGGGTGCTCTGAAGGGAGGGCACTGGGAAGAGGGGTCCTTGCGGGGCACTGCCCGCTGGGGGAGGCCCTGGTACCCGCGGGGCCATGTGGCAGAGGGGGTGAGGGGAGGGAGGTGGGGTGGCCATGTGGGGCTGGCAGGGGGGGTGCCACGCGCAGCCTCTCTCCACGGAACGCCCGCGGGGCGCCAGGTTGGCACTTTGGCTTCTTTGCGCAGAGCTGAAGTGGGCTCAGGAGGGCTGGTTGGGGTCTGAGTGTGCTGGAGGGGCTCTGCCCGTCTCTCGTCTCCCCGTCTGTCTCTCGTCTCCCCGTCTCTCTGCCTCGGTCTCCGCCTCGGTCGCTTTCTGTCTCGCTCCCTCCGCGAGCGCGCGCTAAGAGGCCGGGAAGGGGAGGGCTTCTTTGGAGAGCATCGTGTTGGGGGGCCTCGGCGGCCCTCGGGCCCTGGCTCCCCGCTGCGCCGCGGGGCCCTTCGGGGACCCCCGGCGGGGCGGGCCGGGCGCTCGGGGTGGGGAGGCGGCGCGGAGCAGGGCGCGCCGCGGGCCCCACGGGGGGAGGGGGCGGCCCGGGCGCCGGCGGGGCTCTCTTGGGGGGGGGCGCCCGGGCGGGGGGAGCGGGCGCGCGCCAGCGCCCGGGGGGGGTCCGGGGGTGCGCGTGGGAGCGCGGCTGAGGGGGAGCGCCGGGCGTGCGTGCCGGGAGGGGGGGGGCCGGGGCCCGCACCTCGGGGGCCCGTCTCGCCCCCGCCCCCCCCCACTCCACGCTCGGCTCCGCCTCCCGCTCCGGGTGGGGGGCGCGCGGAGCCACTGGGCTCCCGCTCCTTCCTCCTCCTCCTCCTCCTCCTCCTCCTCCTCCTCCCCTCGTCCCCCCGCCCCCCGGCCGGGCTGGGGCTCCGCCCCCCGGCCAGGCTCGGAGGCGCGGAGCCCGCACAGCCCAGTGTCGGGGCGCCGGGCGGCCGTCCGTCCGACTGGGCATGCTCCGCGGCCCCGCCGGGCCGAGCTCGGGAGCGGGGCGGCGGCGGCGGGCGCCGGGGCCGGGGCCGGGGCCGGGGCCGGGGCCGCGCTAGAGGCAGCCGCCGCGGCCGCAGGGGCGCCGGGCGCCGCCGAGCCTCGGGCCGTCGGGCGCGCCCCCCCCCGCGCCCCGCGGCCCCCCGCCCGCGGCCGGGCCCCGGGGGGCCGGCGAGGGCAGCGGGCGGCCGGGGCCCGGCCGGGGGGCGCCATGGGCACGCTGCGCGACCTGCAGTACGCGCTCCAGGAGAAGATCGAGGAGCTGAGGCAGCGCGACGCGCTCATCGACGAGCTGGAGCTGGAGCTGGACCAGAAGGACGAGCTGATCCAGCGGCTGCAGAACGAGCTGGACAAGTACCGCTCCGTCATCCGGCCCGCCACGCAGCAGGCGCAGCAGCAGGCGCAGCGGCCCGGCGGCGCGGGGGGGCGCGGGGGGCGCGGCCGGCGCCGAGCCCCGCACCAAGCGCCAGGCCATCTCGGCCGAGCCCACCGCCTTCGACCTGCAGGACCTCAGCCACGTGACGCTGCCCTTCTACCCCAAGAGCCCCCAGTAAGCGGGCCGGGCCGGGCCGGGGGGCGCGCGGCGGGCGGCGCGGGGGCCCCGCGGGGAGGCAACTTTCCCGCACTTCGCCGAGTCCCCGCGCGGCCCCGGGCCCGCCCCCCCCCCCCCACAGCTCCGCTCCGGGACGCGGCCCCGGGGGCTCCCCCGCGGAGAGCGGCCGCGCTGGAGCCTTCCCCGGGGCCCCGCGGCAGCCCGCGCCCCGCTCCCGGGGGCCCGCGGCCGCCTGCCTTCCCTCCCGCCGCCCGGGGCTGGCACTTGTCGGCCCTGGAAGGCTAGTGGCAACGGGCCGGGGGTGGGGGCCGGAGAGAGAGAGAGAGAGAGAGAGAGAGAGAGAGAGAGACAGAGAGACAGAGAGACAGAGAGAGAGAGAGACAGAGAGACAGAGAGACAGAGAGAGAGACAGAGAGAGACAGAGAGAGAGAGAGAGAGAGACACAGTCAGACACAGAGAGAGACAGAGAGACAGAGTCAGACACAGAGAGAGACAGAGAGACAGATGGAAAGAGAGAAGAGAGAGAGAGACACAGAGAGAGACAGAGAGACAGAGAGAGAGGAGAGACAGATGGAAAGAGAGAAGAGAGAGAGAGGAGGAGGGAAGGAGAGACAGAGAGAGAGAACAAGAGAGCTGGGGCCAGACTCAACTTCTGTCCGGAAGCTAAATGGCCACAGTCACAAAGTGCAGCCAAAATAAGGCCCCGCTGACCTGGGACACCAGGACTTGCATTAACAGGTGACCAGACAAGCCAAAGGAAAGCTATTGCCATCCCCTGCTCTGGCTCTTTCCCCAACCCTACAGGGAACTCCCAGGTCGCCAGCTCCCTCCCCAAGGCAGGTTTGCAGGTCGCCTGTGGTTCAAAGTGCACCAGCATTGGGCCAGAGAGTGGAGTCACTGGGCCAGGGGGAGGCCGGGTTTCGCCCAGGGTCCTGTGTCCGTGTAGACAGAGGCCGGCTAAGCGAGCTGTTTGTGCCTCCTGCCCCTGGAGCTTGCCTGCCTGGGAGAGCAGAAGGACCGGAGGCAGCTTTCCGGTTCTGGGCTCTGACCCGCATGCCTCCTTCGGTCTCCTGAGGGCCGGGGAGAAACTCCATCAGGGCTCTGCTTTCCTATCCCCTCTCTGCTGCTGCTGCACCATTAACTCTCCCTATTCCTACCATGGAGTGCCAGCTAGGTGGTGTGTGTGGGACAGAAACCTCCATTCACAACACATGAAACAACAGGTTAACTTAAGGGATGGGAACAGGTGTTGGCTTTTCCCTTTTTGCTGGTCTGGAAGCTTGGCACCTCCTCTATCCTTGATGCCACCGGTGCCTTTGTGGCTCATGGAATGAAAGAGTGTGACACTTGGTGCTCCTCAGCTCACCGCTGTTCATCTGTTCCTGGTGGCCAAGCTTAAGGACAGCAGATACCTTGTGAGGGGGGGTGTGGAGAGTGTGGTCCATTCTGACCTGGGAACTGGCCTGACCTACCCGGAGAGCAGAGTGAATTGAACCCCCTTTAACTGGCTTTGCCAAATTCATTCCCTGCTCTGCCATGCGTGCCTGTTTCCTCTTAGGCGAGGGAGGGCCATCCCTCCCCTGCTTCAGGTTTGCATAATGGAAAAGAAGTCGCACAAGCATTGAGCTGACTGTAGAGGGAGGGCAGTGTCAGGCCAGAGTTTCTGAGACTCGAGACTGATGCAGAGGAGACATTACAATTGTCCAGTGATCGATACAAATGATAACTGATAAAATAGTCTGTCGAAATATCTTTTGCAATCTGGGAAGTTATTGCAATGTGGCTTGAAGCAGTAAGAAGTGGCATTGCTAAATTTGAGAGGCTTCTTTCTGGGGGGCTTTCTGGCTAGCTAGACTGGAAGCAGAAAGGTAGCTCAAAGAGTCATGGACATTTCAACTGTGAATACAACATTTTCTGGCTCCTTCCTCACCCATTAGAGATTATTTCAGAGCAGTCAGTCACCAGAGTGTGGTGTCGGTTTGGGTGTTCCTGAGAGACTGTGTGGAGATGTTTTTAATTCTATAGCATTCCATTTTTTTGGCAAGGCAATGGGGTTGTGAACCCATTTGTGACCCCCACAAAGTGGCATGCCCTGGGTCACACAGCTAGGTAATTATTAAGTGTCTGAGTCAAGATTTGAATTATCTTTGCATCTTGAACAAATTTAGGGGTGTGTTTTCATACTTGCAGTAAAAAAGGAAAAAAAAGGAGATTCCCATAACTGGTCAAGTGTACATTTCATAGGAGAAAAGTCATATCCCACATGCAGTGGGAAAGATTCTCTAAGCTCCTTTGATATGTCAGATTTATGGAAAGCATGGGAAAGGCTGATGAATGATAAGCATAAGTTCACAAGTTCAGTTTTGATATGAATAATTTGTTGTTATACTCCCTCTGGCCACACATGTTCTGCTGTTGCTATTCCAGCCTTGGTAGCTGGAGGTACTTCCGGGTCAGGATCAGGGCTTTGGGTCAACGTGTAAATTTTGAACTATCTCCCAGAAGATGCAGGTGAGTGTTCATGGGAAACCAGCACCAGTAGCACAAATCTGCTGGTGCCAAGTCTTATGCCAGTTCCAGGCCCACATTTCTATTCCCTTTTCATTCCTTGCCCGGTGATGCTCCTCAGGTGTTCTGCTTCATCATTTCTCCTGCCTGGGGTTCTGTCATTCGCTTTGCCTTGCTGGTTTCACTGCAGTTCCTGCTTCTGGGGAGCTAGGTTGGCTTGTATTTTTCCTCACTCCTGCTCCAGTCACTTTTCTTGGATAGCTCTGCCCAGTTTCACTGTCTGAACTTGTACGTCTCACCTTTTGGAGCAGACGAAAGGAGATGTCTCTCCAAGGGATGAAGTAGGATAGATGGAACAGACTCTGTTCCCATGTGGGTCCTGAGAATCCAATCACACCAGTGGTTTCTGGGGAAACCTAGGCAAAGATTTGAGACTGATGATCACTTCCTGTATAAATAGATGTTAAAACACTCAGACTGCAAAAGTGGCCTAGAAGCTGATAGAAATCAGAATTCTCTTGCCATCAAACAATCTGTTGAGGGCTTAAAAGACAGGTCTGAATTCTGATTCAGAAAGAAATTAGTTGATAATTCCTGAAAAAATATTTTTTTTTTGTCTTTCAGTTTTCAACAAATATCTATCAACAGCTTACTATGGGCTGGCCATGATGCTAGGAGCATCAATAGACAAATGAAACTTGTCCCCGTCCTCAAGGACATTCTGGGGTTGGGAGTAGGAAGTTTATAATACCACTGCATAAATACAAAGTAATTTTGAGGTGAGGGGAAGAGGGCTTTAGGAAATTCAGATTTGACACTGAGTCAAGGGTTTTCCAGGTCTGGAGGATAGCCAATGCAGAGGCCAGACACTGACTCTCCTGTGAGACAGGTCATTCCCCAACATGGTGTATTGGCAAGATAGAACCCTAACATGTATTTGACATAACGAATGGACATGGAAGTGCGCATCTATTCATATAGAGGCTATATCAATCAGCTCATTTCATGCCTTTAAATTTACATTTCTATTCTGTTTGAATGCTGCAACTTTATCTAATCGTACCAAAGGCCAGCATCCCAAAGTGCTCACCAACAGAATATAAACCCTTTGAGGGCAGAGACCATTTCCTGGTTTGTTTTCATATCTCTTATCCTAGGACTTGGTAATTAGTAGGTGTTTAATGCATCTCTGTTGTTTGGTGAATGGATTCTCATTTTTTTCTCCCTCCAATATCCAGATCTTTGGGTTTCCATCTAGTGAGATGTAAATGCTTCTCCTTAACCATTAGTGTTTCTCTGCATTGTTCTTGCCCTTTCTGTCTTTCACTCCAGAGGTAGCAGAATTTCAAGGAAGGTCAAATGATCCCCTGTGTCTGAGGTTTTCATGGTGGAGCTCTGGAGATGAAAGGCTGCAGCCAATATACTTTGTTGTTTCATTGTGTAATAAGGATTGTTAGTTTCAAAAGTACAGCTCTCAGGTAAAATCTACTTAAAAGGTACCTACCACTTATATGGCACTTTACAGTCTGCAGAACCTTTCATGTCTACCATTTCATTGAATTTTTCTAATAATCCAGTAAGGAATTATCATCATCATCATCATCATCATCATCATCATCATCATCATCATCATCATCATCATCATTATCATTCCCACTTTACAGATCAGAAACCTGAGGCACTCAGAAGTAAATCAGTATGCCCATGGGCACACGTCTAGTGAGCAGTTTTTAAACTAAAGACTTAGTAATTTAAAGTCCTGTACTTTCCCCCCAGAAGCTAGATTGGTAGAAATCATGCTTTGCTAACACTGTTCTGTGGGTGTACAACAAATATTCCAGAGAAAGTGTTAAAAATATACTGAATATTTATACTGATTGGGGCGGCTAGGTGGCACAGTGGATAAAGCACCGGCCCTGGAGTCAGGAGTACCTGGGTTCAAATCCAACCTCAGACCCTTAATAATTACCTAGCTGTGTGGCCTTGGGCAAGCCACTTAACCCCGTTTGCCTTGCAAAAACCTAAAAAAAAATATTTATCAGGTTAGAATATTGATTAGAATTTAAACTCCCCGAGGGCAGCTTGCTATATATAAAGTGCTTAAGAAGGGAAGGGAACAAACTATTATTCTATGATGCCAACTTTGTAGCAGATATTGAAGAAAGTGCTTACAAATAGAATCTCATTTGATCCTCACTCGATTTCTGTAAGGTAGGTTCTTAACCCTACTTTACATGTGGGGAAACTAAGGCAAGCAGAAATTAAGAGACTTATGTAGGTCATATAGTTAGTTAGAGTCTGAGATTGGATTTGAACTCAGGCCTTCATGAATCCAGGCCCCACATTCTCTTCACTGGGCCTCTGATAGCCTTCATAAATGCTATTTTGTCTTTTTCCCCATCTATGAGGAAAATCTACCAAGGCTCAAAGTTAAAGCAAACTTCCTTTTGATTTTAAGAAGGGTTAAGTGAGATGGATGAGGAAGAATTAACAACAAATTCCTGAGTATTACGGAAAACTTTGGATTGCTATTTTAGCTTTAATGTTTTACTGGATCATTTTACATGGGGGGGAAAGATGAAAAGAGAAGGAACCCACCATCTTCCAAAGGCAACTCCCACCATGTTGGATTAGTTTTCAGAGTCAAGCTGTTTTGTCTTTTCTCAAAATCTACATTTATGAATTTACTTAACTGCACACCCCTCTCCCCACCCAGGTCTGCATTGTGCAGTGGACCAGAACACACCTCATCTTTCCATGAGCCAGTTCTTCCAATAATTGTCTCTTCCCCCCACATGCCTGTCTCTCCAATCTATCCTCACTGAGCACACTCAACTTTCACAGCCTGGGAAGGCTCATCATAATTTCCTTGCCTCCCCAGTTCTAGCCAAGTGGTAGATGGACACAGAATCTGAGTCACTGTTTTGAAATTCCTCTTTTCTGGGGAAAGAGGGGAAGTGTGTGTGTGAGAGAGAGAGGGTAGTTAGATTAGACTGTACTATGTGAGTACTGTTGGAAATTGAAGTGTGGCCGCTCATTGTAGCTGATACACGAGGACTTAGTAACTGCTTGGAGAATGAAGGATTGAAGTGAATGGGGAGGAGTAGAACATCTGTGACTCTGGACTCAGAGTCTTTGACAGGGCTGGTGGCAGTTCAGTCTGATGACATGTCTCAAAATGAAGCAAACACCCAGTGACCCTTAAGGCGAAGAGGCTTAAAGGAATTGCCTCAAGGATGTCATTGGCACTTGGTCCTATCCCTGAAGCATCTTGTTGCCTTTTTACTCATTCATGTATAAAATTTCCATCTTTAAAGGACAAGGGGAGGGGCTGTTAGCCATGCTTTCTTTGTTTTTGTTGACAGGTCAGAAGGTATATGACAATATTTTTGTTTAAAGCAACTGAGGGGCTTCATGGTCTCCTAGCAATCATAGGATGCTGCTCCTGCTACCACCTCTGCTGTAGCTGCTGCTGTCTGTCTCATAGAACTAGTCTGGGTGCCAGCAATTTCAAACTTTCTAACTTGAACCTTGAGAGCAAGTTGGGAAGGGAAACGAAAGGGTATTCAGGAAGTGGTCAACCCTGCCATCCCTTTTGCAGTACCCTGGCTTCTCTTTTTTGCGGGGGGGGGGGGGGGAGGCTGGGGTTGCTGGTTACCTCTTTTCCAGTTTCTCTTTCCCCAGGATCCTAAAGTTGCCAGCTCCACCACATCCTTTTTTGTCATTGAGCATGGTGCCAGTGTTCTTTGGCACATCTTGCATTCTGTTTTTTGAGATACAGAATGATATGGTTCTGGATTTGAAGTCAGAAAAACCTGGATTCAAATCCTCTGTCAGATATACATATATATAGTATATATATTTGCAAATATACATACTGTGGGTAAATAATAAACCTTTCTAGGTCTCTTTTTAAATCTATAAAATGGGGGAGGACTTAAATTCTACGTTTCCTTGAAACTCTAAACAAATGATGCTATAATTGTAAGAACATGCAGCTTGTTTAGATCTTGAAGGATAAATGAAATGAGCAAGGAAAAGGGAAAAGAAATCTCTCCCTATTGCTGCTCCTCTTCCCCCACCTCCAGATCTGTCATTTAGGATAAACAGGAACATGCAGGCCCCAGCAACATGAAACAGATGTTCAGGCAGAGGTGGGACTGACCATATTCTTGCCCTCTCTTGCTTCTGGCGTCTTGCAAAGATTTTCTCATTCTAGTTCTTAATATAAAAAGACAGACATGGAGAGTTGGAAGAAGTGATCATGTGTCCTAGGTTGGGGGAAAGGGAAGGCACAGGCATGGGCCAGGAAGGAAGGGAAGTTTAGAACCACAGGATGTTAGAGCTAGATCATTTAACTGAACTCCTCTCATGGGACTCCCAAAGGGGACAAGATCTACTCACACTCATAAAGAGCAGGATGAGAGTCTGAAAACAGATCCTTTGTGCTCTTTCCTGGTGTGATAAGCTAATAGGAAGAGGCCAACCAGGATTGTGAAGTATCTTGAGACTGTCATTTGAAGACCAGTTGAAGGAACTGTGCATCTTTAGATGGGAGAAGAGAGGGCTTCAAGGTGGGATCTGGGAGGAGGGAGGATAATTAACCAAGTGACACCATGTGGAGAGAAATTTGGTACTAGAGAATAGAACCAGGGACACTGAATGGAAATTGTAATGGAACAATTTAGGGTGGAAGGCAGGAAAAACTACTTAGTCAGTGAGAGCTGTCTGAAAATGGAACGGACCGCGAGATGCTGCGTTACCCTTCCTTGGAGGCCTTCCATTGTTATATATTCCTTTGGTTTATGAAATGGTTTAGATGACTTCTCTGAGCCCTTTTAATTCTTAAACAATGATATTCCTCTGTCCCAAAGCTACCTGAGCAAGTCTACCAAACCAATCTGTGAAGACTAAGGGACAAAGGCTGAATCTATTTCCTGATAGAAAGTACTAGAAGGGACCTCATAGTTCTGACACTGAACAGAAGAGAAAACTGAGGCCAAGGGAAGGAATGAGTCTAGGATAAAATTTCAAATGTAGAATTGGAAGAAATGTAGAAGTCACTGGATCTGATCCCTTCCTTTTAATGATGAACTGAGACAAAGATAGGTTGGAGTGACTTGCCCAGGATTACACAACCAGTAAGTGTCCAAGGTCTGGATTTGAACTCTGGTCTTCCTGATCCCATTTCTAGGTCCTATACAATACAATTTTGATTTATTGGATTAGACTCTATTTTCAAGAAATAATAGTCACTGTTATTGCTTTACTGATAGAAATGACTTACCCCCCTGTAACTGAGTGAGTGAGGGAGTCAAGTATTATCATTCCTATTTTATAGATGAGAAAAGCAAGACACCAGGCGGGTCATGATTTATTCAGTGTCACATAGCTAGGCAGACCTGGGACTCAGACCATCACTCTGCTCACAATTCCATGATATCATTTTTTTTGTTTTAAAAAAGAGGGTTTGAATTTTATTTTGTTCTGTTTTTATAGGACCTAATGATTATAGCTGGATGGGACTTTGGATGCTGCTGATTTAGCAGATGCATTAGCTTAGGCACAGGGATGCTAAATGACTTGTCACAAAATTAGTAAATGGTTGAGACAGGATTTGAACTCAGATCTTTCTGATTGTAGGTCCACTATGCAAACCTCAAGTTCCCTTCTGGCAGGTGAGGATTTTTTTCATGTGCTTTATTTTGCCAGTGGTCAGGATCTGGAGGCAAATATGTGAAAGGGAAGAAGATTAGGGCATGAGGGGTGATAAAAGTGATATAATATACTACGTCTGTGTCCTGAGGTGAGGTCTGTCTGTGATTTTTGGGAGTAGTGGAGGGCTTCAGAGAAGGGGAGTGACTACTGTGTCAAAGAGACCCCCACACAGATGAGGGGAGGGATTATGGTCCAGTCTTGGGTGCATCTTTTGGACTCTGTGTCCTCATCTATAAAATGGGAATAACACTATTGCCTGGAGTACTGCCCTCCCGGGGTTTTTGAGGATTGGTTAGTATGTACTGAGCCAGCAAGATAAAGGTCCAAGTTCCACCATTTCTGACTGTGTGACTTTGGATAAATCACTTGGCCTCTCAGTGAGGCATTACTCAAACCTTAGATGGCAGAGAAAGAGAGGGTCAGGTCACAAAGCACCAAGCAATCTCGCTATGCTAGTGAAATTGGAGGGACACACTCTGGTATGAGGCAGTGTGGGGGAGCCATCTCTAGGTAGATTCCAAAGTATTTTGGGGAGGGGTGTCAGGAAGGGCTCCACTGAGGAGCAATTGTCTTTTGAGGTTTCAAAGCGACTGAGGTGAGACAGAGACCAAATGAGATGACGAGTTAAAATTGGTTGGCCAATGGGAGTCTTTTCACTTGGTGGGGATGGGGGGGGAGAGCAGTTGGTATTATCATAGGGGAGACAGCTGGACCAAGTGGATCCTTCCTGAGGGCTGTGGTCATGACAAAATTCCGAACTCCTCCTCCCCCCTCCTCCCTCTCCCCCTCCTCCCCCTTCATCCCCAGCCCAGTTAAGAAGACTTCACTCAGTCCTTTGCCCCCACTGAAAAATCCTGCTTCTGAATGTAGAGCAGGGCTGACTCCCCTGGATGCTGTCCCCTAATGCAGAATGGGTGGACACAGGACAGAGCAGACAGACCAGGGGCCAGGGAGAAGAGCATGGGCAGACCCTCCCCTAGCAGCCAGTTAGCTGAAGGAGACCCAGGCCATAAGATGGCAGCCTGGGAACTGCGGTTTATTTAGGAGAGGGATAGACTAAAAAGACTAAGCAATGGAGAGAACAAGGCTTGTTTTAGTTAGCAAGATCCTCTCCTCCCCTTCTCTCCCTCCCTCCTTCCCCTCATCCTCCTTACCCTCATTTTAATAGAGGTTTTAGATAAACTCTTTGGGAGGGGAGGAGAGTCCCTTCATTTTGTTTGATTAACACCAACATACACTGAGGTCTTACTTAGTGAATTCAATAACTATCCTATAGTAGAAGATATGTTCATGGAAGGTAGGGACCCTTCCCTCCTTCTTTCCTCTCTTCCTCCCTTCCTTCCCTCATTCCCTTTTTTCCTTCCTCCCTCCCTCCCCTCCTTCCTTCTTTTCTCCCCCCTTCCTTTTTTTCTCCCTTCTTTCTTCTTTCCTCCCTTCTTTCTTTCTCCCTTTCTCCCTCTCTTCTTCCTGTCCTTGATTCTTCCTCCCTCCTTCTTCTTCCCTTCTTTTTTTTTTAGGTTTTTTTTTTGCAAGACAATGAGGTTATGTGACTTGCCCAAGGCCACACAGGTCATTATTAAGTGTCTGAGGTCGAATTTGAAGTCAGGTACTCCTGACTCCAGAGCTAGTGCTGTATCCTCTGCACCACCTAGCCAGCCCCCCTTCCCTTCTTTTTCTCTCCCTCCCTTCTTCCTGCCTTCTTTCTTCCCTCTGGTCTATCTTCTTCTCTCCCTCTCTCCCTCCATCCCTTCCTTCTTCCTTCTTCCCTTCCTCCTTTCTTTCTCTCTCCCTTCCTGTCTCTTTCCCTTCTTTCCTTCTTCCCTCCCTCCCTCCCAACTTTCCTCTTTTCTTTTGTAGTCTTAACCTTAAGCACATTTTCTGGAACATGGTATGTGCTTACAACACGCATTGATTTATGATTCAATTCAATTAGAAACGTGTATCAACAATGCACCTTCTAGTAAATGAACGCGACATGCCAGGCACCTGCTAGTTACCCTCACTCTTGAGGAGCTTACGTTCTAGTAGAGGGAAGGAGGGAGGGGAATGTGTCCGTCATGTCCTCAGACATGGACCGTCCAAAGTAAGGAGTCCTGGGTACAAAGAAGAATCCCATGCAAGAGCCAGGAAAAGTGCAAGAGGGAGCAAACATGTCTTCTCAGGAGGATCAAGGCCAGCGTCATAGATGTGATTGTACCTTGAGCTGAGTCTTGAAGCGAAGACTCCTGTTTGGAGGTGAGGAGAGAGTCCAAGTCGAAGCCAGATCCTTCAAGATTTCCAGGGAACTGGAGGGTCCCATGTTGTTGTTGTTGGTGAGTCGTGTCTGACTCTCCGTGACTCCATTTGGGTCTTTCTTGGCAGAGATAGTGGAGTGATTTGCCATTTCTTTCTCCAGCTCATTTTACAGATGAGGAAATGGAGGCAAACAGGGTTGAGGTCACATAGCTAGTCAATGTATGAAGTTTAGATTTGAACTCAGGATGATGAACTTTCTAGCCACTATGTCACCTAACTGCCAATTCCATTTATTCTACTTCTTCAAGCATCTGGAGTGGCCAGCTTCCTATATGGGCCACGTCTTGTCTGGGACCTAATGACATACTCAGCGGCTTCAGAAAAGTGGTTCGGTGGTTAGTGCCTTCTCCTTTTGTTCTGTGGCTAACATGGAAAACCCTTTGCAAACCTCCAAATACTGTTGTGATGTGGCTGTTATCTTCTACCAGCCCAGAGCCCTGGCTTGCTCAGGTTCAAACCCCTGGGACCCAAGACAAAAGTTACTTTCCTTCTGTAGGTCTCCTTTTCCTCATTTGTAAAACATGGGGGTTGAATGAATTGGACCCTAAGGTCTCTTGGAGAGATCCCAACTCCCATGTGTGATCTTAGGCTGCAGTTGCTGCTTTGTTTCCATTGCCTTTATTTTCATTCCTTGCCCAGAGATCTAGCTGTATCCCACAGGTGAGAAATGAGTCCATCTGAGCCAACTGTTCCTAGGTGAGCATCTATTGAGCTAACCCTCCTTGGAAAAGCAGGCTGGCCTTGGAGCTTCCCTGCCTCTGGTATGCTCTGTCTGCAGCCAGCTGAGCTTTTTTCTCTAGATATTTTGCCCTTTTAAGGCAACAACCCGAGCTCAGGGCGGGGGTGCACTTTGAATTCTGTCTCCAAGAAAGGAGGGGGAGTACATGGACTTCCCAGCCCCTTTCCAGATGGTTTGGATTAAGGGCAAACAACATACAGAAGTCGTTGAGGGAAGGCGAATAGAGCTGCTTCACCTTCCTGAAATATGATGTTGCTGCTTCTCCTGGGATGCTGGGGACACATCCTAGTATTATGATCTTAATCAGTTCCTTTATTCTTGCCCTGTCCTCAACTGCTAGCATGGGATCTGGCCAGACTGCTGTAGCAGTGTCAGATTCTTTGTCTCTCCTGAAGTCCTAAGGAAAAATTCCCATGTTTTTCCTAAAGGCTTCTAATGAGAGCCTATTCAGACTTTGTAATTTGTCAAGGATCAGAGAGCTTGGATTCAGAGCTAGGAAAGGACCAGAGAGTTGATCATTCTCTCCTTTTGCCAATGAAGAAACTGAGGAACGTTAAAGTGAAACGGCTTGCCCAGAGTATACAGAGCTAACTCCTTGAAGTACAAGTCAGCTTCCTCATTCTAAACCTACCATACAACGTGGTATTCTCAGGATGGGAAAATTTCCTTCAGCCATATTCCACTCATCCAGTGAAATACTTAAGCAACACCTAGTGCTTGGAGGGTGCTCCACTTGGCTTTGGGATGGAAAAATTCAATTAAGTTCTTTCCCTCCACCCACGTTTAGCCTTCATTTATAATTTTCTATGTTTAATGATGATTTTTTGGTGGCTAATAATTTTCCTACATTGCCTGCCCCATAGAACACTCCCTTTAAAAGGGAAAAATAACAAAATGACCAGACCACATCCTTCATCATAGTCTATATTTGACCACTCTTCTGAGAAGAGCTAAGGATGTTTGATCATTGGTTCAAGGAAAGAAACATTTATAATCCATCCCCTTTGGAGGTAACACTTTAATCCTTGGGTAGGCAATGGAAATCTGAAACAAACAAATAAGCCCAGTCCCCTACCGGACCCAGTAAGTATTTCCCAGCTGCTTTTTCTGTCCAAGGCAATAGGTGGAGTCCACCACCATTCCTACAAGGAATTTATAGTCTTTTTTGGGGGAGGAGAATGTATGTACAAATTACTGTGCTGCAAGAGAGAATGAGATGAGCCCTAAAGCTAGGAGAAAGAAAGTATACATGTGTGTGATGTGGGAAGGACTGGTGGTGGGAGGTGGGGGAGGATAGAAGAAGCACTGTTATCAGGGGACTTAGGTTCAGATCCTGACTTGTACCAGGGCCAGGCCCTTCTCCTATCTGTTTCTTCCTCTGTAAGACGAGAAGGCTAAACTCAGTGTTCTGAGGGCCCTCCATCCTCCACACTCTGTATAATCTATAGCAAGGGGGTGGAAATCACACCTAGAATGGAGAGATGCCTTTTCAAATAAGATGGTTGCCATAAGCTTTTTTGTAACGTGTGTCAATGATGAGATTTTTCGTCTTTGCTTTCTTGAAATGGGGAATTGTGTTCTGCATGCAAAGAGAGCAGAAAGCACAGTAGTTGTAATAAGAATGCCTGGGGAAATGGGGGCATTAATTACACAAGGAGGCTCTTCACTAGAAAGCAAACAATGACATTATGAATCCAGTTTCACGTCTCAGATTTGGCTCTGAATTAGCAAGGATGCGATGAAAAGTCACCACCCCAGCCAAGCTTCAGGCTTATGGAACAGTTGTGTAGACTCTGAGCTGGGAGATCATTTAGTCCTCCTGCCCCGGGTGGACAAGGATCATTTTTGCACTATTATGGAAGAAGTGACTACTCAGTCTCCAGTGTGGGAGGCCCTTTTTGTCCTGGTGCAGCCTCCCATCCACTTAGCATACTCTTGGTATTATGCATAGGTTTTTGCGTGATGTCTCCTCCACTAGACTGGGAGATGCTTGAGGACAGGGGATGAATTTTTCAGCTTCCCCTTATGCCCAATTCTTAGCATGGTTTTATTATTAGGAGAATTTTCTTTCATCAAACCAAAACCTGCCTCCTTGCCATTTTTTCTCTAAGGCCTTTACTACTGCCAAATATGGAACATGGGGTGGGAATAGCAAGTTTTGGGGGGAACACTAGTTATTTTGTTTAGAGTATCCACTGTGCCATTCCTCATTCATTATACAATCAAGCTTGAGGGCCATCTCCAGTCATCTTGATTCATATCTGGCCACTGGATCCAGATGGCTCTAGAGGAGAAAGTGAAGATAGTCACTGCAGACTACTTCCTCACTTAAATTCAGTTCTCTTGCTTGTCATGGTATCATCTCTCTGATGTCAAAGGGAACTCGGTGGTACAGTGGATAGAGTACTGGCCTTGGAGTCAGGAGGGAGATTGAATCTGGCCTGAGACATTTGACACTTACCAGCTATGTAATCTTGGGTAAGTCTCTTAGTCCTGATTGTTTTGCATCCAGGGCCATTTCCAATCATCCTGATTCATATCTGACCCATATCACTCAGATGGTTCTGGAGGAATAAGTGAGGCTGGTGAGTTAGCACAGCCCCTTCACTCAAATCCATTCCATGGACTTGTCATGGCATCACCTCCCTGAAGTTGTGGTCTTCTTTGAGATTAAATGACAAATATCATCATCCCTGATGTCACGGTTATAGTCAAAAACAAAGAACAAAAAACCCAACTATAATAATGTAAAACCAAGCTGTGTTATTTGTATTAAATCCCCAAAGCAATAGGAAGTCACTGATGGTTTATGAGATCGACCTTAGGCTATTTTTGTTAGCTGTGTGAGAAATAGATGGGGAATGACAGACAGGAGTCAGGGAAATCACTAAATGAAGCATCATGTGAATGTTAGAATTTCACATTGGGAAGGAACCTTCGAGACCATCTAGTTAAGGTTGTCCCTAAAAATGCATCCCCTCTAATAGAACCTCCAAGTAGCCAGCCAGATTTTGCTTTAAAGATATCACAGGCTGGGAATCCCACTGCCCAGGGTTCCCTATTTCACTTTGGGATAGATAGTTCTAATGCTAAGGCAATTTTTCCTTCATCAAAACTCAAATTGCACATCTGCAAACTCTACCCATTGCTATTAGGTCTATCCTTTGAGACCTAGCAGGTCAAATTTGATTCTTTCTTTGAACCACAGCTGGCCCCATTTCCCCACTTAGAGACAGAAGTTTCAATAATCAGTCCAAAGTAGGCATAGCATTGTGTTGAGAAGAGATCACCTAATGTGATCACCCTCTAATCCTCAGTGTCATTTCCTAACCACCAGGCCCAATTTGCTCTTTAAATGTCTCAACTGCCAGACTTCCATGTAAATATGACAATTATAGTGTCAGCCCATCAATTTAATTTGTTTAATTGTATTGAATGTCAGCAATGACAAATATACCTTGGTTAAGGTGAAAGCTTTGCTATTTTCTGGAACAACCAGATTACAATGATAGTAAGCTTTCACCACATCTAGGCCAAAGGATAATGAGATAATGTGTGGGAAGAACTCTCCCATTTTGGATAGACTCTACATCATTTTCACGACTTGGCTCTATCAATAAATTATGGTTTTGACAGGACTTCTAACTGTAGACTTAGAGGGAAGGACAAGAGAACGAGAAGATTGTCATGAGAGAAAAAAAGAAAAATGAGCTAAATCTGGTCCCACTGGAATTCTTGTTCCTGATAGACTGTGGGCTGGTCCTTCTTGACTGATTGTAGAGGTGTCCTCTTAACTAGTGACAAAAATGCTTTCCTTATTCTTAGATTTCCTTTGTTCATTTTGTTACTGATTTAAGACACAGATCTTAATCTACCAAAATAGAGAGAGATCAGAAATGGGCTTTTTTTGACAGGTAGTTCCCAAGTTTATCAATAGGCTCATAGCAACTAGCAAGATTGGTGAAAACCTGTGGAATAGTTTATTGTGTCAGTGAATGAAAAAATAGAGGAAAATTTCTAAAGGAACACTCTTTTAAGAATGTCTTTTGGGGGCAGCTAGGTGGCACAGTGGATAGAGCACCGGCCCTGGAGTCAGGAGTACCTGAGTTCAAATCCGACCTCAGATACTTAATAATTGCCTAGCTGTGTGGCCTTGGGCAAGCCACTTAACCCCATTTGCCTTGCAAAAACCTAAAAAAAAATGTCTCTTGCTTACTGGATTGGACACAATGCATAATGCTGACCTGAGACTTCATATTAAGGGATCAGTACCTCATTATTCACAAACTGCTGCCCTTCAGGAAGGAAATCTCAAGAAATTTAGAAAAGGTGATGGCTACAAATTGCTGGTAGAACTATCCAAGTGATTCCCATTGATTTTTTTCAGTGAAAAGATTTTTCTTTCCTTCAACAAAATGTTTCAACCTGATGGGTGTCCACTTTCAGACCCAGAGAAATAGCAGATGGATTGTATTGCTTTGACTGGAATTTCCAACCATCCTCCTAATACACCCAGGCAGAAAAATTCAAATCCTCAAACATTACTAAAACTTCTCTTCTTCATTCTACCTTGTATTTTACTTAGCTGATATCTTTGGATAGACTGTAAACTCCCTGAAGGCAGGAGCTCTGGCACTTTGGGACTTTGTATTGCTAACATCTAATCCTGGGCCTTTTGTTCATGACACCCCTCAGAATGTTTTTCAGAATGGAATGGAAATATTGATGTGAACAATGTTTCTTGTGATATTATCTCTTGTAATAGTGTTTCTCATAAAGATATTTCTTATAACAGTGGCTTTTTGAAACAATATTTCTTATAATGTTTCTTGTGACATTTCCTAAACTAATATTTTTTCATTGTAGTTCGCCAAACAATGTTTCTCTTACCGGTGCTTTTTAATAACAATGCTTACTGAAAGTGTTTTCTAATGGGACATTTCCTATAGTAGCATTTCTTGAAACAATGCTTTCTCATAGCAGGATTTTTTTAATCCTTGCTAATTTTTCATTAAAAAGTTGCCAGCTTTTGGGTCATCAGAAATGATCCCTATGTCTGGTAGGAGTGTGCACACATATGCACATGCAAACAAACAACCTCATTTATGGCCTATGGAACTTTCTCTAACACGGTGCAAACACAAGTTTCTAAATTAAGTGTATTTTGCTTAGTAGTGAATGGCTTATAAAGGTGAAACACAATGTTACTTTGAAGAAAATGGATCATGTTGCTTCCTGAGGAACCAGGATCACATGAGACTTGTGCCAAGGCTTTGCCATCTTGTAATATATTCTCAGTGGGTCTCGATACCTACGCACCCTGGTTTCCCTGTCCTCTGCCCTCAGCATATTTTGCTTTGGGCATTAAAAGATTTATTTTTGACTATTTTTGGCTTTTATTATGGGAAAAATCTGATTTGAAAAAAGGATGTTTTTCTTGTTGATAGGCAACAGCTTTCGGAGGAAAACAGTGCAGGATGTCTTCCCCCCCCCCAAAAAAAAGGAAATCTGCTAGAAACTGAATTAAGACTGCTAGGGCCTGTGCAGGTGTTTGTGTGTGTGTGTGTGTGTGTGTGTGTGTGTGTGTGTGTGTGTACATGCGTGTGTGTGTACATGCCTATGGACTGTGTAGATAAGACTTTCAGAACAAGAGAATTCTTTGAAGCTGAACAGGAAATTTGATATTTTTTATATAATTCCTTCATTTTGCAGAAAAGGAAGCTGAAGTTGGAGAGACATAATTGTTCATTTCTGTAGCATTTTAAAGACTGAAATGTATTTTTCTTACAAGCCCATGAAGTTAGAGTTTAAGAGTCTTGCTCCTCCTGAGTAATACATGAAGACATATGCGTTGAAAGGGGGTTAAAAGGTTTACCCAGAGGGGCAGCTAGGTGGCATACAGTGGATAGAGCCCCGGCTCTGGAGTCAGGAGTACCTGAATTCAAATTTGACCTCAGACACTTAATAATTGCCCAGCTGTGTGACCTTGGGCAAGTCACTTAACTCTATTACCTTAAATTAAAAAAAAAAGAAAATGAAGGACAGACAGCATTATCATTATTACTATTTCTGAGGACAGCTAGGTCATTTACAGCTGATCAATATTGCTGTAACCATGTATAATGCTCTCCTGGTTCTGTTCACTTCACTATGCATCAGTATATGTAAGTCTTTCTAGATTTTTCTGAAATCATCCTGCTTGCCATCTTATACAGTACAGTAATACTCCATTACAATCATCTACCACAACATGTTTAGCCATTCCTCAATTGATAGGCATCCCTTGAACTCTCAATTTTTTAGCCATTAGAAAAAACTGCGCCAAATATTTTTGTACAAATAGGTCGTTTTCCCTCTTTGTGGATATCTTTGGGATATAAACCTTGCAGTGATGTTGCTAGATTACTTTAGTGATGATAACTATATTCACATCATCATGGAAACTCATTTTTTTCCAAGGTAAACATTTCTAATTCCTGCAACTACTTAATCTGTGTCATACTCAAGGACTTTGTCTATTGTGGTTGGCTTCCATTGAATACTCTAGCTTATGAATATCCTTCCTAAAATTTGCTTTGTAGAACTGAGCTTACATAATACTTCATATAGAGTCTGTCCAGAGTCTAGACAAGTCAAATCCACTTAGTATGGCTTTCCTAAATTCTTACTATATGTTGAGAATTCAAATGAAGCCCAGAAAGATGGTGCTTGCCATCAAGGAGATTATATTCTAACAGGACAGGACAACATAGACAAGTTAGCCAAAGACGAGGGCAAGGGTTTGTTGATTGTGTCCTTGTGGGGCAATATTGAAAAAAGTCCAGAGTCAAGAATAGAGGTCCAAAGGGAATGCAGACATGGTGGGCTTGCAAACTTTCTTAAAAATAAAGGTTCTGGGAGGCACAGACCAATTAGAGGAAGTATCTTCAGGGGCAGAAGTTGCTTCTGGTATTTGTAGATCTGGAGTGTAGTGAACTTCCATTGCTAGGCAGTTATTCTGACACAGTGGAGAAAGTACTAAGTCAAGATTGGAATCCCGAAAGGACAGAAGACTCCAGAAAGAATAATATACACATTTAACATACCTGATGGATTTTTCTCATTGGCACCTAGCTCATAGAATTGTGAAGAGCAAATAGTCTAATGCGGTTAAGTGTTAAGGCACTCTATAGAGATGATCTGGGTTATTATTTATTTGTTATACACATGTAACAGGCACATTAAACACATTCTACCTTTGTTTAGACACATATGCAGTCTAAACTTGTTCTCCCGGTATCACATGTATATATGTGATATGATTACAATCTTGTTAGAACCTTTCAGAATGGAAGATCCTTCTGCCAATACTGTTATTTAATAATTTGTCATTTATGGCCATCGAGGAGGATACTGAGCCATTGGATTTGTTGCCCAATGTCATAGGATAATGAGATCATAGATCCCAGGATCAAACATTTATTGTCAGATGGAACCTTAGAAAACACTGCATATTCAGCCTCTTCATTTTATGGATAAAGACACTAAGGTTCAAAAGTGTAAGGTTACCCACTCAAGGACACACAGTTAGTATATATCAGAACTAGTTTTGGACTCCTGGTGTGGTGTCCTTTTCATTAGACCGTATGATTACATAGCTAGCATAGTCAAAGGCAGGATTTGAACTGATCTCCTCTTGGCTCTAAGGCTGAGATTATTGTGGCCCAATTTCTGACCCACTCAGTGTCTAGCCCTTGTTAATTGAGCCTGAATCTCTGAATCACTTTTACTGGGCCTCTACTCAAACCTCTGCCAGTTTACACTTCCAGAGCTTCTCTGCTTGTATAGGCAGAGAGATAATGTTGTGGATAGAATATTGGCTTTTCAGTCAAGGGACCTGAATTCACATCCTGCCTCAGTTATTACTTCTGATGACCTTGGGTAGTTCCCTTACCCTCTCTGAACCTCAGTTTCCTCATCTGTAAAATGATTGGATATTGGATAAAATGTTGGATGACTAAATGAACTTTGAGATCCCTTTTCAGTTGTAACCCTATGATGCTGTGATCTTAGGATCCATCCACACTGAATTTTAGGAATCAGAGTGAGACTGTGTAATTAAACATCCTGACTGTTCACCTATAGCCAGTGATTTCACAGGAAAAATAAAAATACCTTAAAAAAATGAGGCCATCCCATCTGACCTCATTGTAGGAATGAGCACTATCGAAACAACTGACCCTACTTAATAGAGATTTGTAGTATAGCTGATCCTGTCCTTCTACAGTATATATGAAATGTTCATTCTATTTGTAGTTATTTAGGAAATAAAATAAAATTTAAAAAATATAAAAAGAAACATTTTATGATACAGATTTCATTAAAGCAAATAGGTCTTGTGTCACCATAAGAACTTTGTAAAGCTCTTCTTGGAGCCAGAAAAGGATGGGGTCAGTGCTTACTTTCCAACACTTACTAGCTCTGGACAAATCTCTTCACCCCCTTCACCCTTCATTTATAAAAGAAGGATAAGGGCAAGATGATCTTTGAAATCTCAGCATTCAGCCTACCATTCTATTTTTCCATGATTTTCTGATAGTGACAATTATTATTTTATAATTCTTTTGTCATTCTTTCTTGGTTGACATTCTAATGCTATCCAGTGAGAAGTGAGATATGCTCCAAGAGTAGATTTTTCTCCTCACATGAGTGGATTATACATACATGCTTCTCTCTCTCTCTCTCTCTGGAAATTTGAGGAATTAACTGTAAATGAGGGAATGAGAGTAGGAAAGGTGAGAATGTCTTCCCTAAGACCACACAGAGCCAGAGATTTGAACCTGGTTATCTGATTCCAAATCATATTGGTTTTCCTTCTAGAACTGTTCTCAGTTTCCTTGTGCTCTTCCAACATGGTGACCAAAGACTATATGTACTTTAGGAGAGGACCAAAAGAGATTTCAATAAAAGGATTATTTCCCATTTTCTGAATATACTTCTGTTATTTTCCTATAGCCACTCTACATTTTGAGCTTTCATTCACCTGGTCTCAGTGTATTTTTCTGATATCCTGTGCCATGCCCATCCAGATTTCCAGGTAGCCTATGTTTGAAAATGTAACAACATATTTAACCCTGTAACATTTAATGATGTTTTATAGAAATATATTTTCAATTTCCAAAGTCTTTTGAAACTCTGGCAATTTAGAACAGTGTTCCACTTGAATCTTAGTTGAGAAATTAAGTTTATAAGTTAATTAATTAGATGGAGAAAGTACAACTATCTAGTAGCACTCCTAAAAACAACCAGGAGTTTTAGATGTGGTGCTCCCCAGTACTTCTCTTCCCCAGGTTAAACATCTTCTCAGGTAATCCTCTTATGCATGAATCAAGACTTTTTATTGTTCTAGTTGGCCTCCTCTGAAAAATTTCCAGCAGATTGCCATTCTTCCTAAAATTTCAGAACTTAGTGCTACAAAGAAAATTTGATGAGGACAGGTTGACCTTTTTTAACTCCTGGAGGGATTATCTCTCTTTTATATATATATATCTTGAGATTTCATTAGGTTTCTGGGTTTCTATAAAACAGTGAAAACTTATTTTTGAACTTTGTTGATGTTCAGTTGTGTCCACCTCTTTGGGACATCTTTTGGGGTTTTCTTGCCAGACTTACTGGAATGGTTTTCCATTTCCTTCTCCAACTCATTTTTACAGATGGGGCAAACAGGGTTAAGTGACTTGCCCGGGGCCACATAACTAGTAAGTGTCTGAGACCATAGGTACATGTTGAAGCTTATATAAATGAGCTTAAATGAAGGCTACTGAAAAGTAAATTAGGTTTGCTTCAGATGTATTAGGCTTTGAGCGACATCTGGGTGACTATTTTTGAGGTATGTGACAAAGAGAATTCTTGTCTGGCTAGAGGATAAGGTGGTCTCTAACAGTTCTTCCCAATCATGGAAGATATATTTCTGACTTCTTGCAACATTTGAGAATATAATGAGTTTAACCTATGCTGTGCTGCTTCTTGTACTTCATCAATGAAAACTTGGATAGATTAAATGTTTGTTTAATCCATTGTGCCTCGAGACCAATATCTATGTATCCAATACATTCAGATATTCAAAACTGCTTTCTTACATGATCAATTCATCATCTGGAAGTCAGGGACTCTAGCAAATATGTTTCTAGAAATGTTGATATACTCAAATTAAAGTCAATTCTTTTATACCTCTGAACCAGAGGGTTATATTTGCCTGGCATACTAATGCATGTTGCTGCCTAATGAAATGAGATTTTAATATTCTTTGACCATTGCCTTGGCTGGGTAGTTACTTTCTCCTCCAATGAGTATTTTTATAAATCTCTTTGGGAACTGTCAAGAGCTCTGAGAGATGTGACTGAGTAACTTAGCACCTTATTAAGGCCAGGGCTGAGAACCTCCCTGAATTTGGGTTGATTCTCAGAAGACAGACATAGACCGAAATGACTGAACAACGACAGGATTCTCACCCCCAGTGTTCTTGATATTCAACGTTATAACTAACATCCTATTTTTAATGCTTGGGATTGTCATTACCACTGATGGTGACATGGCTCCCGTGAAGGCCAATGCATTTTTAAAGATGCTAATGATTTTGCTTCAATATGTCAGGATCATTTGGAGTGAAGGGCCATGGCTGCTTTCAGCAGGGTTTAGCAGGAGGGAAGTTATTCACTGATAATGGATTTCTATCTGGGAACTATTCATCACAAGTTGAATATTTGCTGTCTAGGCAGAGAGAGAACATCAGCTGCAAGAAGTAATCTTGGTCTATAAATGTTTTGTGTTAATGATCTTGTTAGTGTGTCTCAGCAGCTGCCTAGCCCAGGACCGCAAGGGGATGAGGACAGTGATGACAGTCATGGCAGGATTGCTCAGTGGTGGCAAAAATTGCTTTGCCATAGCATTGAGGAAACATGGAGCTTTTTGCAGAAGAACAAAAGAAATGGAGTCTGTGCCTAGTTTTACAGGAAAAGTTATTTGGTAAATTGTGTCAATCCATTTGGAGGTTTCTTTGACAAGATCACTGAGGGAACTGTGGGTCCTTGTCTCATAGTATTAATTCAGCAAATTTGCTTTCAAATGGAGCAGTAAATCTCATGATTATCAAAATCTTCCCCCCGCCCCCCAGCCTGATCTATCCTTTGGAAAGAAAAAAATCTTATTGTTGTCTCTATCCAAAATGCACATCTTTCTTGCTGCTCCCCTTTCCCACATTAATTCCAAGCTCTGATTTCTTTAAGAGGCTTGTATACCTTCTAGAGACCAGAGCATCTTCAGAAGGTTTTCAGAGGGTCTCTAGGTTTACACTTGGTGATATGAGATATCAGATAAATTCTGGGAGTCTTGGAATCAATGTCCAGGAACTCACTAAATGGGGATCAGAACTAAGGACAGATCCTTGATGTCTCAGGAGAGTATATTACCTTACAGCAGCCTCAAGATCCACTATTTCTATATTCCAAAATTTTCAGAGATTTTGGATGTTTCTGAGATTTATCCCCAAAGGGATGAACTGCAATTTGAAAATTGTGGCTGTTGTCCATTTTCAAATAGGACCAAAATGATATCACTATATTATGGTGTTTCTGACTGTGACTGATCAAACCAATATGAGATCAGAGTGCTCTACCATAAGTCGGTATGAACATTTGTAGTAGATTCTCTAAATTTGTGCATCTCATGTTTCTTTTGAGCTACTTCAGTTCTGCTTTGCTCAAAAAGCACATTACCTTCTTTGATGAGATCATACAATTGCTGGGTGGTCTCCCATGTCAGGCAAACAATATCAAAGTTCTGCAAAGTGACTTTTCCTGACCACCAGCTTAGTATGGGTGATGTCTTTTGATTCATACATAAATTGGATTTAAGTGAGGCAGAGTTGCATGAAGTTGCCAGACGCACTCTCTTCCAGTCATCAGAGTCCAGTGACAGGACAGAGTCAAGACCAGGGGTGATGGCTCGAGATGTAGTATATAACCTTGGCATCATTGGTGTCTGACCAAATTCTGAGGACTCTGTCCATCCTACCCCAACTCACTGATGGGTTTGAGACTCCTCAGTTACTCTCAATCTAGTTTTAGTCTATTGGCTGAAATGGTTTCCTGGGCTATTACTGCGGTGTATACTACAGCTTCTTGGAGCCATGGGTGAGAGTTAGGTGGCTCAGGTGGACACCAAAGATGGAAATCATTCCTGAAAGGACTTGGCAGTCCTCACACCAGAATCTTTCTTAAACACACCCTACACCCAGTTTTTTGAATACACTCCCAATGATACTCTCACTTGAACTCAGTCCTAAATTACACTCTCCCTTCACATTTTCTTTGTCCCCCTGGATACATATTCACTCTATACTTTTAGCAGACAGTTTTCTCCAACCACCTGAGTGCCACACGTACAGAATCCCCACAGAATAAGCAATGGCCAGGAATCGGCCAGAATATTTCTTTATAGCTCCAGTGGGTGAAGGTGGGAGAAGCAAAAACCAACAGAAACATTTGGTGTTTGATATTTGCAGGCTCTGTTGCCCATGCATAGCTGTGAGTTTTTCCTGGAGATAAACTATCCTAGCAAGGTTCCCCTGCTCAGAAATACTCATTACCTCCAGTTTCTCCCCTCCCACTCATTTTCAATCCCTCATAGTCTGGCTTCTGTCCCCACTACTTAACTGAAGCTGCTCCCTGCAAAGTCCCCAGGCATCCCTTAATTGGTAACTCCAGTGGCCTTTTCCCAGTTCTCATCCCTCTTAACCTCTCTGCCATACTTAATACTGTTGATTACCTTCCCTTCCTGCATACCCTCTCTTCCCTGGATGCTAGTGACAGTGCTCCTCCTTGCTTCTCTTCCCCTTGCTTCTCTTCTTGCTTCTCTTCGGTTGGAGCCTTCTCTGACTGCTTGTAGGCTTATTATTTCTGTCCACTCCCCTGCCCTCATAACCTCTGACCTGGGCCACAGCAAAAGTCTCCTACTTAATCTCACTGCATCTACTTTTTCCTACTTCTGTCTTCCATAAAGAATGCAACTGAGATTCCTCAGGTCGAGGCCCAACTTGAACCCTCCTTTGTGGAAGAAAATCTGATGCTGTCCCCCATTGCTTTAAGGAGGAAACACCAGCTCTTCTGTTTGGTGCTTAGCCCCTTACCCATCTGGGTGCAACCCATCTTTTCCAAGTTGATTACATCCTCTTCCTCCTTTTGGATTCTGTCCTCCAGCCGAACCAGCCCGGTCATTCATTATTCTCTGTATATGACGTCCTTTGACCCCCCCCCCCCAATCTTTGGAAAGAATGTCCTTTTTTTTCCTTCAATGCTGTCTCTTAGAACATTTAACTCCTTTCAAATCTCAGGTTCTCCCTCCTTCAAGCTGAAGTCTTTATTAAGCACCTACTACTGTAAGATTAGAGACTAGAGCATCCCAAATGGTGTTGGTGGGGAAGCTGAATACAATAAACTAAAGAGAATGAGTATGCAGAAGAAAATCCAATTCTGTATATATGGCTAAGGAGGTTTTTTTTTGTTTGTTTTGTTTTAGTTTGGTTTGGTTTTTTTCCCCACACAAAATGTTGGGAATTCATGTCAAACCACTCCAAGGAAACTCAGTGTCATAGCCATAGAATTAACCTTGGAGAAAGAGAATCTGCAGTTCCATTATAAGAATGTAATTACCTTGAGGGAAGGTATTATTTTTCCCTCAATGGAACATACAATGCGGGGCACATGGCAAACATTCAATACATTCCCATTATTAGGTTGGTTGTTGTCATGTACTCATACCAATGGGCTGAAAGCCTACCTTTGGGGATCTTGATATTGAAATAAATCGATTCCCAATGACTCCACTTAGTATGTTTAAGCCTTCTGAAGTGTAAGAGCACTGGTGTTATTTTCCAGAAACCTTTCTGAGCAGATCAATCTTCTATCTCTTGCAAAACACACTGTTTAAAAACCATATGAACCATGATTTGAGGACTTGTTTAGTTTTCACTTGTTCGGGGGAGCAATGTGTAGTGATCTTCCTTTTGAGAATGGGAAGAAATGAATAGAAAGAAATTTCAGAGATGGCAACCTATTTATTAGATCTTTTGCTAGATGTTATAAATTAAAGTATTAACTATGTTGTTGATTGGTATGTTTAAGTCCCACATTTGGAGTTGGGTAACTTACTCAGACAACTGTGTTAGGATCCTAGCATGGATCATCAGGGGAATCTTAGTGGCTGCATTGGAACACCATGGTGGAACTTTCTCTATTTCCTACTGAAGGATATACCCTGGTCAGTGATCCTGGGACTTCCTACTTGATCTTCAGTAATGAGGACCTTATCAAAAGTGACTGGAGACTGAGATTTGGAGAATGGATTCTTATCAAGGAATCCTTTCCTTCATTTCCCCCACATGTCCAACTTCTTGGAACAAGTGCCAAACCAGTGAGCTGAGTGTTTCTCTGTTTTCATCTGCTACGAAATCGTCACAGAATTAGCAAATCTAGTTGAGAAAAGGGACTCAAGAAGCTATCTCATCCAATCCATAACAGTTCAAGAATTTAACCATTCTCCAGTCTATAGTTGAAGATCTTCAGAGATGGAGCAACTTAGAAACCAAAGCAGCACATCAGACAACTAATTACATTAATCTGAAACTTATCTCTTTGTAGCTTCTTTTTGTTCCTGTTTCTGCTCTTTGGGACCAAGCAAACACATCCCAGACTTTCACGTACTCAAAAATCAGCTATCCTATCTGAAACAATGACAAAATATAGTTTTTTTTAAAAGAACATTCCTATGAGAGTGTTTGCTTGGGGCAGGAGACACTCTTGCATTGCGTCTCTGCCTTCCTTCGTTCTCTGGGCCGATGCTCTTCACCCAGTAGTCACAATGAATATTGAAAAGGAAATGCATGGCAGGTGGGAAGTTGATGTTATTCTTTAATAAAAAATGTTGACTGACCTGCCTCTGGGCATTTGAACAGTCTGACTCCCAAGAGTAGTCTGCTCCCCCCTTCTCTACTCCAAGTCACACTATCTGGCTTCATTCAAAGCCCAGAGCAGCTACCACCTTCTACACAAGACATTCCCCTGCTGTCTCACTCTTATGTTATTATGTATACTGGTCATCTTTTCTTGGTTTTATGCTGTATCTAACATTAAAGTATAAGCTCCTGGGCTGGGGAGGACCTATCCAGGTTTGTTCCTCTATCAGAGAAGCAGAGGGCACCAGTGATTATAGGAATAGACAGGCTGAGCAAAAGCACAGGTATGGCAGGGCATCATCACAGGTTGGAATTTTGCCGAACTCTTGAATGGGAATCTTTTATTTTGACCTATAACATCTAGAAATCCTGAAACAAAAAATACTCTTGGGTCTCTTGGATCTGAGGTAGTTCCTTGGCTCCTGATGGAACCAGCAATTTAAAAGTGGAAGAAGGAGAGTACTTATGGGAAGAATTGGGAATATTTAACCTGATAGAAGAACATGGGTGCATCCATTCTTAGGATCACAGCTTTAGTTAGAATTAAAAGGGACAAACAAATGAAATAACTGAAGCTTAGAGAGGATCCAACAGGCAGGAAATGGTAGCAGCAAGATTTGAATGCAGGCACTTTGAAATCAAACTCAGGACTCTAAGCCAATGTACTTCAGTGCAAGAAGGGCATGGTAGCTGCCAACTCTATGCAATGGGTTAATACTGGTCCCAGAGAGGTATCAACAGCTGTCTGAGCCTTAAGGATCTTATATTTTGTGCTCACACAGAAGGATGGGCCATGTTTTGTTTGGTCCCCAAGAACAATGGGTGCAAGTGGCCAAAAGGCAGAGTGAGGCTTGAGGTCAGGATAAAGTGTCTAAGCATTTGAATAGGAATATTGAATAGGTTCCTAATCTGGGATCTGTCAAATCAAAAATTTTTGATAATTGTATTTTAGTATAATTGGTTTCTTTTGACATGGCATCTTTGGTTATTTGAGAAATGGTCATTAGGTTTTATTAGATCATCTGGTGCGTCCAACTCACAAAAAAGGGAAAGTGTTTCTGAAATAAAGTTCTCATCAAGTGGAATGACCTGCCTTGGGATCAAAGGATCTATGGATTCTGAACTATGATCAATCCCCTCACTTTATAAAGATGGCAACTGATTCCCAGAGAGGTTAAATGATGTCCAAGGTGACCAAAGTTGTTGGCGGCAGAGCTGGATTTGAACATGAGTCCTTTGATACCAAATCCATTACCCTTTCCACTGTCTGTGCTTCTCACTGAAGTCTTCAAGCAAAGACATAACTGCCACTTGACAGACAGGAGCTAGTGGAGCATCCACCCTCTTCAAGTGTGATAGTTCACAGGGTCATAAATTTCAAGGTCAAGGATATTTATGGAATGTATGAAATTTAATCCTCTTATTCTGATTATGAGGAAACTGAAGCCCCAAATACTAAATGTCATAGATTGGATTTGAGTTCAGTCCCTCTGATTTCATTCAGATTTCTTCTCTTATCCTGTTGATGACTTTTGATTCGGACATGATAAGAGTCAGAATTAGATGTTCTCTGTTGCCCTTTGCACCTAAAAAACAAGGCTATAAAGATCTATGACCTCACCATTTGCCACACAATGCAAACTGAGACCTGGAAACTTAAGGGATTTGTGTAAGATTCCACACTGCCTTAATTGCTAGTATGGGACCAGAGCCCTGGGTCTCCTGTCTGTTGGTTTGGTGCTTTTTCCAAACCCAACATTTCTCTAGTTTTTCCAAGTGCCTAAATAAGCAATACTATAATTTACTTTGTTCACAGAGAAAACCCCCATTTCTGTCTTGTACTTGAACCCCTAAAGCATTCAGATCAGGTGATTTGACTCCTTGTGTTTTCTCCATTGTACCCAGAAGTGTGAGGAACAAACTCTTTTCCCAGGATATATAGCCAGTGAAGGAAATCACCCAGTTTATGTGAGCACAGCTCAAGTACCTGGTCATTCCCTGTTTTCTCTTTGGCTGTCAACAGGAAAATAAGTAATTTTACTTTAAATTAATAGTCTCAATCTTATTTCTGCCATGCCCATAGAGAAAAGTCTGGATGTTAAAAACAATTTCATTTTTTTTTCTATGGGGCAAAGAGAATTTTTTGGATAGTATCCATCAAGCATAGACTTCATTGCTCAGTCTTTCAACCCCATGATATATGGCGGGTTTTATTTGGGGCTCAAGGAAACTACCACCTGAATGAGGACTTGGGGACCTTGGGGAGGAGACTGCTTCTGTAGAAGATGGTGTCTTGCAGATTTTGTCAGTTGGATATGTTCAATTTTCTGAGCTCACGGGGGTGAAAGACATTTAGTTTTCTCTTGATGCTGAAGTGATCTTGGGCTTTAAAGGTTTTTCTAGGGGAACACCCACTCTGATGTTCCATGGTGCCAGAGAGGCATTGCATATGGTCCCAGCAAAAGCCTCTGTCTATACTCATGCCCCTACCTGTACACCCTTCCATCTCACAAAGAATCCTTACTGCACTATTATTTCACTGCACATTATTTCATTCTGCCTCCACTCAAAGACCTCCAGTAATGGTGGGGCAGAGTAAGGGAGCACTCCCTCCCCAAGCAACTCATTTGAGGATTTTTCTCAATTTAGGGTTTTCTTCCATACACTGAACATGGATCTGCCTGTCATTTTGAACCATTGATTTAGAATGGCAAAGGACATTTTTGAGGTTATCTAGTTCAACCCTGTCATTTAAGAGATGGGAAAACTGCAACTCCCATATACCATGGTCAGTCCTAAGTCACACATAAAGGAAACAAAGAGCTAGAGTTTGGGGACAGTCTTTTTACTCCGAATTCAACACTTTTCTGATATCGTTATGACTTCTTTATTTAGGGTTCATATTTTCCCTCTTCATACAATTCCCAAAAGTTAGCAGAGAACTGAACATGTCCATTTGGCAAAATCTGCCAGACACCATCTTCTACAGAAGCAGTTTCCTCCCCAATACAATTCTCAACAGTCACCTCAAAAGACCTGTCCTCTCTAAATCACAAGAACCACAGAATCACTTGGCGCTAAAACAGAACTTAGAGGTCATTTAGTAGTCCTTTCATCTTACAGATGAGGAAACTGAGGATCATATAAATTCAAATTACATAAGCTAGTATTTGAATTATGGAATCCTAGATCCTAGATTTAGAGATGGAAGGAAATATGAAATGATCAAGTCCAAGCCTCATCTTACAGATGAGACAATAGAGGATTAGGGAGGGTTCATGACTGTGGGAGATTGAATTTTAATCTAATACTTTTAACTCAAAGCATGGTGCTTTCCCCACTCTACTGTGCCATTCTCACTGTAGTATATAGACTCCCTATTCCTTGAAAGTCTGCATGTAACTATCCAGATCACCTTCTTCTAGGACTTTCTAATTTGTTCATGTTTTTCTTAACATGTTCTGTGGAGAACTTGATATGTTCTGACTAGAGCAAAGTATGGCAGAACCATCACCTTCAGGAGTTCAAATCCAGCCTGACACTTACTAGCTGTGTGACCTTGGGCAAGTCACTTTACCCTGATTGCCTTGCATCCAGAGCCATCTCCAGTCATCCAGATTGGACTCTGGAGGAGAAAGTGAGGCTGGTGACTTAGCACAGCCTCCACTCAAATCCAATTCACCTGCTTGTTTATAGCATCACCTCCCCTGATGTTGTGGTCTTCTTTGAAAATGAAGGACAAAGGGGCAACTAGGTGGTACAGTGATTAGAGCACTGGCCCTGGAGTCAGGAGGACCTGAGTTCAAATCCAGATTCAGACACTTAATAATTACCTAGCTGTGTGGCCTTGGCAAGTCACTTAACCCCATTGCCTGTCAAAAACAGAAACAAACAAAAAGAAAATGAATGACAAACATTATTAGTCCTGCCCTCAAAGCAGGCAGCACTAAATGAGCCACTAATATAGTATAATGGTGAGAGCCCTGGGCCTGGAGGCAAGAAGCCTTGAGTTCAATTTTAGCTTCAGGTACTAGCTGTATAACTCTGGGCAAGCAATCTAATCTCTATCTGCCTCAGTTTTCTCAACAGTGAAATGGGATAATAATTGACCTTCAGAGGGAGGATTCAAACTAGGTCTTTCTGACTCCTGTCTGTCTGCCTGTCTGTCTGTCTATATGCTCACATGTAATATCTATCTAGTTCTTAATTGCTCATGAATTCACTTCTTCAAAAATTACTTTGAAAAGTCTTCTGTTTACTTATGACTTCTTCCCAAGAAAATATAAACTTCTTGGGAATAAAGACCGGTCTTATTGTATCTTTAGCATCCTGGAGCACAATAACTGGTGTCTGTGGTTGTTTGGGTTTGTTGAAGAAATTTAAAAAATGATCCATTTCCCTGAGCAAGAGGGATCGTGCTCACTTTTAAGCATGGCAATGTTCTTTTCCTAAATTATTTTTCTTATTTGATTCCTTTCTTAACATAAGAATATGTGTGTAGTAGAGAGTAAGATCAGATGTTGGCTCCCTTCTACTCATATACCTAAAAAGTTCTTGGATGCAGGAAAGTGATCTGAGTTCCTTTCCTTCCTTCCTGGGGTGAAATGGGGGTACAAACAGGGAATCTGGAGAGGAGATGACTTTACTTAATGAGTAACTCTTTCCCCAAGTCCTTAGGGAAAGGGAAGGGGAAATCAAAGCAGTGAACAGTCAAAGACCAAAATTGTTGGGGAAGTTGGACCTGGAATGGAGGGCCCTGGTGGGAATGAACCATTTAAAGCATCATTTGGCAAGGGCTTACATACTTCCAAGATCAGCAATGTGAGCTGAATAAATGCAGCTTGGATATTGTTAAGGGGTAAGAATATTTCATCATTGAAAAGAAAGTGTCCTTAGCAGCATTGTACATCACTAACTGCTGTTCAGTGTGTATATTAGCAATGGATTCTTTTTGCTGGGCTTTGAAACAGTTCTTGGAAGTGTTGACAAGCCATCCTGTGATGTTTATTTGACTTTTCTTTCCTGTTGGGAGAGATGGTGCGTGGGGGGCACTCAGAATTTACACCTCAAGAGCTTTGGGGCTGGTCTCTACACTGAGCAATTGCTGCTTGTCTTTTCTAAGTCGCCAGATACATTGTATAAACATCTTTGAAATCTAGGAGATTCATTCCGAAAATGTTGCTGCATTTTGTATAGGACGGTCCACAGATTTCTTGAGTAGATCCATTTTTTTATTCTTAGAAAAACACATTTATTGATGACCTCGGCTTGGATGTCATGGTCATTTCTGGGAATGCCTCCTTTTCCCTTCCTCAAAATTGAACTATTTTTATAGCAAAGAAAAATAGTTTGAGAAAAATATCCAATGTCTTGACTGTATCATGGTAAAATACATATATATATATATATATATACATACATATTTGTACAAATATATATATATATATATATATATGTATGTACACACATATACATACACACACATACCTGTCTTCCCCACTAACACCCACTTCTGGGTTCAAATCTGACCTCCATGTGTCAATCTTGACACAAGCTGTGTGACCCTGAGCAAGTCACTTATCCCTGATTACCTTGCAAAAGGAAAAAAAAGGGTATTGAACATGTAGATTCATAGCACTAACCATGATGATGTGCAGGTACTGGCCATATTTGTACACAGGCTAAGGGAGGAGATGTTTATCACAGCCCATTGATGAAGATTGACTGGGCCAAGAATTCAGACTCATAACCCTGAAGAAGAACTGGGAAGGAGGAGGAGATGTGACAATTCCAAATGCTACCTATAGGGGTCACTGAATCTTACAGATAAGATGACTTTGGGGAAGGTGGCAACCCAAAATTATGCTGGGAAAGAAAAAGATTGAAACCCACCAAGGTTTGAGAGAAAGCTGAGGAAATTTTAACTCTATAATTCTTTAGAAAGCTATTTCCTTTGGGCCTTCTGTGGGGCAAAACAGTCCAGAGCCTATACTCTTTCCTTACTTGGAACCCTATGGAGGGGGGTTTCCTTAGTCTCATTTTCTACTGGTACAAGCCTCTATCTACCCCTGCCATTTTCTAACTGTGGGTGGGTATGGTATTCTGGTCAGGGTGCAGGGAGTTGACTTTATTCCTCCAGGATCCCTTCTCTTTTCTGGTTGACTCACCAGGGTCTCCCCATCCTCCCATTTCTTTCCCTTCTCCAGTTTTTCTGTTATTTGGCATCTTGGGTGCATGATTGGTGCTATTTTTAATCCAATTCAACAAACATTTCTTATGCACTTCCCTTGTGTAGGTCACTCAACCACAACCACAAAGTAAAACAATTCCTGCCCTTAAAAAGCTGATATTTTATTGAGGTCTAAACCTAGTGAGATGGTGATGTTCATCCTTCTTGGTCAAAGAGGATCATGTCTTCATAACATATTGACATGATTTGTACATTTATGCTTATTAGAGTGAGGGAAGTGTAGCGCAAAGACATCCTTCTCACTTGCCTTTGTCAGCACCATTTCACCCCATGATCTGACTTGAGAGGGATTAGGATTTTATTGATGGTTTGGTGTTGTGAGAGTTCTTGGTTCTTGAATATGATTTTTCCCCCTCCAGTAGCAGTGAAGCACCTTGGTGTTCCATCAGTCCTGGGCAAATTTCTAATATGTGGTGACAACATGGTGACTGTTTCAGCAGTGGTAGTCCGCACCAACACAGCTAATCCAAACCTGTTTGTTGATGATTAACCATCACTGTGGTCTTTCCTCTCATCTCTATAAACAGGAACCCAATGTCCCTTGCTACTCATAGGCTAAGGCTGTTCTGCTTCCCAGCTCCATTGGTCTGTGCCCCAGAGTGCAAGCTAGGGAGTTAGTGCAACTGTAGATGCCTTTCATTTTTACAGCCCTGATCTTTCGATCCTGAGACAGCAAGTAAATACAAAGTTAATGCAACATTTATGAAGTATATTCAAGAAGTAATGCTAATGACTAGACTAAGCTTGGGGAGTCAAGAAAGGTCCAAGGGTAGGTGAGACCTGTGTACTTTGGGTTTTTTTTTTTTTTGTCAACAATTATTTATTAGAATTCTGTTTTAAGTACTAAGAATACAAGGAGAAGCAAAAGTTCCCTGCCTTCAGTGAGCTCCCAATCTAAGGGGTGAAAGAGCTCATTTGCAAACCAGACATAGACAGGCTATATTGGGAGATGATGTTTTGTTCTTCATTTTTGAAGAAGACCATGACATCAGGGAGGTGATGCCATTATAAGCACAGTGAGGTGAATGATGTACTAAGTCATCAGCCTTACTTTCTCCTCCAGAGCCATCCGAGTCTAAGGGCCAGGTTTGAAAATCAGGACTAATGGAAATGGCCCTCAATGTGAGGTAATCAGGGTTAAGTGACTTGCATAAGGTCACACAGCTATTAAGTGTCTGAGACTGGATTTGAACTCAGGTCCTCTTGACTCCCAGGCCAGTGTTCTACCCACTGCGCTATCTAGTTGTTCAAATTGGGATCTAATCTCAGAGGAAAAGCACAACGTGAATTTCCTTCTGTCTCTATTAAAAAGAATATCAGATTACTCACTGTCATGGGGGATAGGGGAAGGGAAAGGAGGGAGATTAGAAAAATGCGAAACTCAAAAGTCTGCAAAAAAGATGCATACAAGCAATTGGAAAAAATCAAATGAAATAGTATGCAAAAAAAGAATTTGAAAAGAATAACTAACTTTAACTTACTTAATGATATTATTTTACCAAAACTCGAGTATGGAAAGCTCAAAGTTACTGAATCTCACTAATTTTTTTCCCCTGTGACTTGCTTTTTTATGCCTTTCCTCCCCTCTGAGCTTATTTATTTTGCCATTTAGATCAGGATTCTGAAACTCATAGGTTTTCTAAATAGTTCAATAATATTTTATATGAAGATAACCAATAGATGTTTTTTAGGTTTTTGCAAGGCAATGGGGTTAAGTGGCTTGCCTAAGGCCACACAGCTAGGTAATTATTAAGTGTCTGAGACCGGATTTGAACTCAGGTATCCTGACTCCAGGGCCAGTGCTCTATCCACTATGCAACCTAGTCTCCCCAAGCCACCAGATTTTGAAGAGTATTGAAACCTTCTTTCTGCAGTACATACTTCCCAACCATAATAGTCATATAACAGAGATACTGAAAAGGAGATGGGAAAAAAATCTCAAAACATTGGTAGAGAAAGTCTGAGAGAGAGAGAGAGAGAGAGAGAGAGAGAGAGAGAGAGAGAGAGAGAGAGAGAGAGTGTTTGTCTGAAATTAACTGCCAAGATTATGCCTGGAATATATGTATCCCACTAAAAAATTGTTTTTGAGCATCTCTGGCCCACCTCATGAGGATCAAGCTTCTTCTGACTTGATGTGGGCCAGATGCATGTTTATGAAAAGATATTCCATGGCTTGGGAGGTATTATAGCTCCTAATAGTCTATGGTTAACCTTTAGACTGGAGATAGCCCTCACTAAAATTATTTCCGAAGGTGGCTCCATTGCTGGCAGAGCATGGGTTCTGGAACATCTGGTGCTGGTAAAGGGCTCTTGCCATTATTCTGAAGCTGTTTGTTTTCCCAAGTGTGCTTGATCCAAACTGGAAGGTTTCTAGAAGTGTTTGCCATATAGTCTTGAAGAAATGGAGAGTAGAGGCTTAGGTGAGCCCTTTCTTAATGACACTGTTGACATTTTTTTTGGATCACATAGTAACTTTCTGCCATCGCTTTGACTTCATTCTCTTATCCTGAAATCAAGTATTGATGTGATTGCAAATCAGGTTCAATTTGTCAGTGACATTTCAGATCTGCTTTGAGCTAAGTTCATTTTATTCCATGAATCTACTGCTGAGCTCCTTTGTTTGAGCCCAAGAGAACAAAGTCATCATCTTAGTTTTGTTGAGCAGTCTCTGGTCTTCTTTTCCCTGACAAATCTTGGTTATTCTAGGAAGAAAAGTTACTTGAAGTAGGTATAACAGTAAGAATCAGCAATATCCTGAGTAACTATATCCTTGGATGAAGGAGGAATATAAGAAATTGTGCTTATTTGTAGCTTATCTCCATTTTGTATTTGGGAATTTGAATAAGAGAATGGGGAGATAAAAGCTTTTATCCAGGAAGCAGAGATCCAGGTAATGTAAGGGTAGTTGACATTGTCTTCTGACTGGCATGCCTCATACTGAAGTGAATGAAGGCAGAAGTTCGTATTTTGGGGCAGATACTTAATAGAAAGCTCCAAACTGGGAAAATATAAAATGCTTGACTAATGACAGATAGATAAAAACCAGATAAAAATTGGAAGATTAGCATGAAATGACCAAGAGACTAAGACAATAGACTGAAATTGGAGCATGTCCACTTTGGGAGTTTTAAGAGGAAGAGGGATGAAGAGGGAATGTAGATTAGGCGTGGGAAATCAAGAGTACAAAGACATGGAGGTAGGATATAGGCTGTCATTATTGAAGAGTAGAATTTGAGGGATGTCTGTGGTTGACCCATAAATACTTAAAACCACAAATGACCAAAACCACAATGGCAAAGGATACTTGCAATGAAAAGATAAGCTACTCTAGAGGAAGACAAAGGACTTTGAGACTCAATTCTGTTCTGAAGGCTAAAGCTGACTTCTATTTTATTTACCTTTGGAATGTTTGAAGTCAAGTAGTCAACTCACTTGTGGCATGACATTTATTTTACCAGAAGTCAGGAAGAAGTGGATATTTGAAGTTTCTTGTTTTCTGTCTTCAGGATAGGAGTCTGACTATGTGTTGACCTAGCTGGTGCTGCTTTTTTCTTTTGTTTGAACCAACCAAAACAATTAAATTTATCTTTCCTTTCTTCTTGTTCTCTTCTCCTTCCTTCTGTTCCTTCTCCTCTTCCTTTTCCTTTCCCTCTTCCCTTTCTTTTTTCTCATCTTTTACCATAGAATTGAGACAGAAGGAATGGTTTAAAAATGACTGAAACCCTCCCTGATACTAGTCCAGTGATTTTGGTCAAGTTAATTAATCTCTTGGAACATCAGTTCCTTTCAAGAAATAGGAACGATTCTTGCTCTATTTCTCTCAATGGACTTTGAGGAGGAAAACTTTGAGCAGACCTTCAAGCATCACGTAAATGAGGATTACTGTTATTATTAGTTTTCAGTTTTTCAGACTCAGCCAGAGAAGTATAGTGACATTCACTAAATTGCACAGTATTAGGGTTTGGGAAAGAGGTGTTTGGACTCCTTCGCCATTACTCTTTCCCACTATGATTTTGCAACCATAACTTACGCAGGCCTAGAGAAATGAAGGTGTCACCTCATAATTATATCCAAAACACCGTCCAATAAGTTAGTCTTGATGATGATCTGACCAATAGTATTCCTGCCGATGATGAATAATGGATGCTCACTTTCTGACTTGCTCGGTCAAGACCACCTGGGTCATACAAAGACTTGAACTAGATTGTGGAGCCTTTTTTCTTTGAAGGCAGACAATACTGTGCCTTAGAGGAATCAGGAGGAGAGGGCAGCAACAGGTTCAGAATAATCTCCTTCCAGGAGATGTTGTCTCATGACCAGGAGTTTCTCCCTGCATTCTCATGAGGAGTAACTGACCCCATCCTGTTTACCTTTATCATATTAGGGGGCTTTGGACTGCACAGGGAAGCTGTACCAGCATCCTTATGTGACAATAGCAATTCTTCCTTTCACATTTCCTCCTGTTCAGCCAGTTGCCGGTTTCCTTGGAAACTAGGGCTGGAGAACAGAGGGTTGAGCCAAACTTTCGCTTGGTTACTAGTTAGGCAGGCTGACAGAAGAAAATCAGCTTTAAGGCTTTTAAGGCAGAGAAATTCACCATCAGTCAGGAGAATGCTGCCCTTTTTCTCCATCTCTAACAGCAAAGGGGGAAAGAAGTCCAGAAATAAAAAAAAAGGTTTCTTCTTAAAGATTAAGCTCATCTCCTTTCTGCTTCCAATTTTGTTTCCAAAGCCACGTTTCCCTTCTGTTTGTCATTTGATTTGTAAGCACGTTTGTCAGAGCCATCTCTAGTTAAATCTTACAAAACCGTTGTGACAATTGAAGCTTTGGCCCATGATCTGGATGCATTGGGAGGCATAGATTTGATGATTAAAGAGCCAGTGCACTCTGTTTTGTTCTGATATTTAATTTTCTTGGTGCGGGAAGAAATTCAGGGAAAAAATTAGAAAAATAAATGCAACCATCAGATTTGTAATTTGATTCTGAGTTTGCTCTTCAAGACATTTTATGGCCCTAATGCGTGATTGTAGCATCAGAACCAAGTTAAGTGATTTCCATTGCACAGATATATATTCATTTCTACCAGCCCTAGAGACCCAGCCAATTGATTTTTTTAATCGTGTCAGTATTATTATGGCGTGACTCAATATATAACAGGTGAATTCAATAGAAATTGGAATAAAAATTGGTAAAAGCTCTGTGGGCTTAGCTTGGCAGCTGTGGGGGCTAATTTGGATTCAGAAGTTCCCAGCAGCATTTATTTATTGGCTATATGCAACAGTGATTTCAGTTTCTTGCACCAATCTCCCAGATCCTCTCCATTTACCTGAGATCATAAACTTGGTCTTTAATGATCAGAACAAAGATGTGTCTCCTTCACTAAAACTGCAGGAGAGGAGAAAGGGGATTTGGAGTGAGAAATCCTGGGTTTCAATAGAAACTCAGATGCCTACTAACTGTGAAACCTTGGCAAAGTCCTGGAAGGTTTCTGAGCTTGGTTGTCAGTGAGCCCCTCCTATCTCTACCTGTCTCTACCTCTCCTGTCTCTACTAGCTTGTTGCATTTTCTATTTGCTTCAACGTGTGCTTGTTTCTCTTTTTTTCTGTTTGTTAGTTTGTCCATTTCTGTATTCTCCACACCTTGCAAGCTCCTGGACCCCAAACTAGACCTTATTAAACACTTATTAAATGAAGACCAGGGTGAACAATCCAACTAATTCATTTGAAGTCCAGAATCCATTGTTAAAGGGTGTATTCTATGGACAAAGGAACTATTGTATTTTGCTCTTATTTCAATTCTTTTAGTCCAAGAAACCTTTATTAAATGGCAACAAGGATCTAAAATCAAAAGCAAAACTATTCGTATTAGCAAGAAGTCTACATTCTACTGGGGAAATGTGACTTGGAGATAGATGGCTAAATAGAGAAATATACATAGTCAATCAGGAAACCTCCATTTCTTCCCTTGTAAAACAAGGAGCCTGAATTATATGTCTCAAAGATCTTGGTTCTGCACATGTCATCATTAATTATAATTAAGAGATAAAATGAACACCTTATATAGTTTTTGGAATGTCCTGTCTCCTACTATGAAAATAAACACATAGAGGTTTCTTTCTATTCCCCAAAACCCCCCGTAGAAGGGGTCAGAGACTAATCCCTTGAGTGACGTTAGTGAGGATGTTAAAAAAAAAAGTACAACTTGTCATTTCTTTGATATAGATAGAGCTCAATGAGAAAACTTCCTCTCTGAATGCAGTTTGGAGCCTGCCAGGGACACCTTCCCACTCCACCTTATCTCTGCTCTGACCAGATCTACTTCCTGCTCTTTCCTTCATGTTTTCACACTTGAAGATGGGAGCCATGCTCCGTGTTGACCAAACTGAACATTCCAAGAGTCAGAAGTGAGGAGACAGTGTGTGGATGCCATCTTGGAGGGCTTGTGCAAAGGCATGAAGGAAAGCAAGAAACAGATCTGATCAGAGTGAAGATGAGATGGAGTGCAGAGGAGTCAGTGAAATGAGTCCGGCAGAGCTATGAAGGACTTGGAATTCCATCCCAAGGGCGAAATGAAATCTTTGAAGCTTCTTGAAAAGAGAACTGACCTGTGACCTCTGCTTCAGGCTTATCTCCTGGAGTAGCCCACTTGCCCTATTTGGACTTACCCTTTTCCAAATTAATTTGTCATCCTTTGTGTTTCCTTAGCTCATTTTGGGGTTTGCTTCCTGTCTTTGAGGATAGATTTTTCACAATCTTTTGGACCTAGCTCAGGAGGCATTTCATAAATTATTTTTCAGAAAAATTTCATTGAATGTAATTCATGAAATTAAATTGACCATACATAGAAATATGAATTTTGGTTAAACCACCAGGAACAATGTCCGAAGTTCTGGGTTCAAATTCTAATTGATTCACTTACTGGCTGTGTGACTTTGGGGAAGTTCCCACACCCATCCCCCAGGCTTCAGTTTCCTCTTCTGTCCAATGAAGGCATTGACATCTCTGATCTCTAAGGTGATGAGATCTTTCTCTAAAGCCTCATGCTTCCTAAGCAATGAGAATATTGTGAACATTCTATTTCAGAAAATTTTAAAAAAAGTTGCCAACCCTTCAATAAAAAATATTTTTACTGAACATAACTCTCCATCTCTGTGAAAGGAGCTATTTATATTGCAGCAGTTGGCATTGCACCTCTCTCAGTGCCACACTTGAAATCCAGAAATATATCACGGGAGAGGGGAATTTCCAAGACAGTGCCCCAGACAAGCCAGCCCTTGACTTACAAGAGTACTCTTGTGACTATGTGGACTAAATAACAATATTCTCTCACCTCCTGACCCCCAATCCAATCTACACCTATTTGCAAATGCTCCCCAAACCCAAGGAACCTGGCCTTCAAGTCCCTCTACCATCTTACCTTCATTGGACATAGGCCCTCCTTGTATTTCTAAACTGACTTCTCATGGGAATTCTTGCCTTCCTTCAACTAGACTGCCCAAACTTTCCACTAGCCAAGCAGCTCAGTTTAATAAACATCTTTTAGACCCTTGCCAAACTTCTTTGTTCAAGGAATTGTGATTGGCCCTGAGGGGTAGTATAAGGTCATAAGAAAAACTGATCCCTGTCTTCATGGGGCTTATATTCATTTTTGAGAAGCAAACATGTTTGAGAGGTAAACATGTTCACTCCAATTTGAGGAGAATGGAAAAAAGTATTAACTATACGGGTAGGGGACGTCAAAGCAGACTCCTTCTGGGTGATGGCACTGTCTTGAGGTGTTTGAAGATCTTTGTGTCTAAGTCTTTTACTTTTCATACATAGAAATGGAAGTACAGAAAATGAAATCATTTACTTAAGGTGACACAAGGGGAAGGTAGGAGAGATGGCCAAGTTAGGCAGTTAAGGAGCCTTCTGGTGGACTTGGCTGGCTCAGATGCTTTCCAACTCTGTGACTTGGAGAACGTCTTTGAACTTTTCTGGCTCAGTCTCCCTTCTTTTCAAAATGAGGATAATAGCAGCCCCTTCCTGACCGGGTGAATGTGGGAGTCAAGTGAGAGAACATAATGCTAAGTAGTTTGGAAACCTCACCTGTTAGTTATTGCCATTACTAGTTTTGACTCAAAACCTGTACTTTTTTTTAGGTTTTTACAAGGCAGTGAGGTTAAGTGGCTTGCCCAAGGCCACACAGCTAGGTCATAATTAAGTGTCTGAGGCCAGATTTGAACTCAGGTACTCCTGACTCCAGGGCTGGTGCTCTATCCACTGCGCTACTTAGCTGCCCCTAAAACCTGTACTTTTGCCATCAAATTCAGTTGGTATTTCTATTACCGTACAGTAGAGGATTCAGGACTTGACCATGAAATGGTGACCAAGAGACCCACTAAGCCAGGATCCTATCATCCTGGGGTTTTCAGGGATATGAGGTGAAGGCAGGCGACTCCCTGCTTATCTACCTGAATTGCATTTCTCCAAGCTTTGGGTCAGCCCTGGTTGATTTTTACAGAGGTTAGAGGTACTGTGATGAGTCTCTGGACCATTCTTTTAGGCCAGTCTGTCTTGACTGAAGTTTGGCAGGAGTGGAAGTGGAGATGAGAGGCAGCATCATTAGTGTTGGGCAGCCCCCCTGGCATGGCTATGACTGGGAGTCCAAGAAGGAGTTGGATCCCACTGTCTCCTTTGACTCTCCTTAAGGAAGAATTTGGTGGCCTTGGTTTGTCTCCAATCTGGTTCAGATCCCTTCTGAGACCCTTCCACCTTTGGGCTTTTTCCAACCAGGTCTGCCTGAGAAACTCCTTGACTTCCCCCAGGCCAAGCTGTCTCAAGGAGGCAGTTCTTCTTGTGGCATTCCATTAAAAACCTCCCAGTGCCCTAGCTTACAAAGGCAGCAATTTCCAGGTCACAACTTATTACTTTTGGCCAAAGGCCACAGTTAAGACTCAGAAAGCAAAAAGCTGGTACAGTGTGATCTTTAAAATAAATTATAAGGATCAAAACAGCACTAAGTTGAAGCAAGACAGTTTAAAAATAGGTAACATTTCACAGTTAACTTCAGAAAATAAACCTTCTGACCAATCATATATCACTGTGCTGGCTAAAATAGTATTAGATCTGAGTTTTCAAGTAACTAGTGCAGAAAGAGAGATGAAAGGTCACATAGACCCTTCGTTAATTAAAGACATATGGTGTTCCACTTGGCACCCCAAATAAGCCCACTCTGTACCTTCATTATGACTCTGTGTTCTCATTGGAGGAACCCAACTTCTGATGCATCCTACTGACCTGCAAAGACCTCAGATTTGGGGTCCAAGGATCAACTAAGTGTCTGTGATCAGGAAATGTGCTGGCCAATGTTAAAGAATTTTGGGATAAGGTTGGCAAAATGAAGCTCTAAAGTGAAGGTCAAACCATGTCACATCTATCCTCTTTTGCCTAGTCAAATCCAGTGGCTTCATATTGACTTTAGAATGCAACCCCAAATTTTCTGTTTGATATTTAAAGACCCTTCTTAACTGTCTAGTCTTTTTACTCTTGACTACACCTTGCATTGTCTATAATCCAGACAAACTCCTGTTTTCAACTTTCTGATACTAGCTGGAATTCTCTCCTTCACCAACTGCCTCGGCTGGCTTCCTTGACTTCCTTTGAGATTTGGCTTAAATCCTGTCTTGGTAAAGACAGGGCCCTATTACATATTATAGGGCTTGACACAGAATAATTGGTCCTTAAATGCTTGCTGACTAACTGGCAGCGCAAACTAGAACAGACCTTAAACGGCCAACCCACCCATTTTCAAGATGAGAAAACTGAAAACCAGAGGGATTATATGACATAACTATCCAGTCTTAACCCGTTGGCTCCAACTCATGACAATTGCCTATTAAATCATAGTGGAGCTGTGGTCTCTGTTGGTGGGGGAATTGTTTATCCTTAGGATTTTTGTTAAAGACCTGATTGTTGAATGTTTAATTAACCCTCCAGGAAGTTGGAATACTATTTTGAGAAAAACAACCAGAATCACTAAAGGTCAGCACTGGTCAGAGTCTCAGAAGTGGTCTGGTGTGAAGGAAGCATCATTGCAACAAAATTGGGCTGTGACAATCCAGTTTCTTCAGGAAGCTGCTGAATAAGAGTTTTCCTTTACCACTCAGTCCACTGTTGTACGTTTAAGAACTTTTTCTTGCTTCCCACTAGATTTGAATCTCTGTAACTTCAGATGTATTTAAGGGTCATGTCAAAGGACTCCCAGATGTATATATCCAACCACAGGTTTTCTTCCAAGATCTATCTCATATCGTCATCTTCCTATTGTATGTTCATAACAAGATGTCATAAAGGCATCTCAAATTCAATACGACCAAAAAACGGACAGCTAAATGGTGCAGTCGATAAGGCACTGACCTTGGAGTCAGGAGCTTGGGAGTTTGAATCCAATCTCAGACACTTGCCACTTACTGTATGACCTTGGGCAAGGCACTTAATCCTGATTACCTCACATCCAGGGTCATTTCCAGTCATCCTCATCTGTATCTGACCACTGGACCCAGGGGACCCAGAGGAGAAAGTGAGGCTGGTGACTTAGTAGAGCCCCCCCAAAAGCCAGTTCATTTACTTGTCATGGCATCACCTCCCTGATATCATGGTCTTCTTTGAGAATGAAGGATAAACATCATCATCATCATCCACCCATTGAGAAGGCAAGACAAACAAGAACCCATTACAAATATGTATAGTTATGAAAAAAAATTTCCTCATCAGCCAATTGTCAAAAGAAAGAGAAAAAAAGAAAGAGGAGAAAAATAGGTTTCATTTTGAGTATATTAGTTCTTTATGGAAGTAGATAACATGTTTTACATGAGTCCTTTGGAATTGTATTTGGTCATAAACAAATCTAATAAGAATTTTGTGTCCTTCCTGTTTATGCCACACCCCACCAGATTTAATATGATTTTGGGTCCCTTTCTTGCCCCACTTCCTCCTACTTTACAGTCCTTCCTTTTTTTAGATCTTTCTGAATACTATCTTTTGTACTTGGGAACAAGGAGATGTGGGTTCATGTCCTCGTCTGATACTTGCCAAGTTTGGGTCATGGGAGCTTTAAGAGCCTCAGTTTCCTCATCTATGGAATGTAAATGGTAGTGCTGCTAACAATGGTCTTCTGAAAATAGAGACTATAGGGATACTTTGTTTTTTTTAAATTGGCATTTCTCCCAGTTCCAGAACATATACTTTAGAGTTAACTTGACCGAGGTCAACCAAAACACCCTAACATGAAAAAACAAAGTGAACAAAAACCAGTCATTGCTCAAACCATGTCATACAGTTGGAGGAGGCAACCAATTCCCTAATCCATTAGCATAAGTGTCTCAAACAAATGTTGGGTACATAATTGAGCCAAGAATCAAATGAATTGTTACTGGCCTAGTTCAGTTTTAAAAAACAGGATGGCACTTGGAATCAGTCATTGTTGCTTGTTGGCCCAAAATAAACAAAAAAAACCCAACAAAACTTCTTTTTAGCACCATTTTTTTCCTGGTAGTGTTATTTGGCTGTGGATCATAGAACACCATGATTTCAACAGAATCAGAATCGAAGGTCAGCCAAAAGGAATGAAAAAATGCATGGTAGGAGGAAGCAGGCTGCAAGTTATGAAGATTTATCATTGAGCAATGATCTAAAAAAGACATGGATGACCAGAAAAGGAGGTTGGTTAGCCATGTTGGGAAGAAGGAAGGATTATAGATGGACAGCAGGAATGCTGCACTGGGACCCTTCAAATATAAAAAATAACAGATGGAAGCATCCATTGCATTGCTTCAGTCTCCTATGAATGGTGTACAGAAAGAAATGGAAAAGATTCTCCTGTTTAAGAAGGCCTGGTTGGTTGTAATTTACCCTAGTAGGGAGAATCTAAACCAAGGCAGCCACGGCCCCTTTGAAATATTAAAACCCATGAAATGGAATGAAAATTTAAATCAAACAAACAAACAACTTTTCAATAGATTCAAAATGAAAGGCCATATTTGAAATCCTTGCACATTTTTTTAGCCTATGAATGGATGAGCCCGGAAGATTTGGATTGGGATTCCATCTTAGATGCTTTTCTAGTCTGTATGACCCTAGGCAACCCACCCAACTTCTCTCAGACCTTAGTTTATTATATTAGAACAGTGGTTAAAACTGGAGCATCTACTTAACTTAATGTTATAAAAACCAAATAAGATAGCATATATTAAATGCTTTTTAAGGATGGGATAATTATCCAAATTATATTATCATCACTTTTTAAAGATCCTTAATATTTACATTTTACTATCTCTGGATAGAATGATGAACTTGGATAGCAGGATAGCAGAAATTAAACTTCTACTCAGGTATTTACTGGTTCTGTGCCTATAGGCAAGTCTAGTCATCCCTGTCTCCTTCAGTTTCCTTACCTTTAAAGTGGGGCTAATGATAGCAAGTGTCTCTTACAGTGGTTGTGAGGATCAAATGAGATAATAAATATAAACCACTTTGCAAACCCCCAAATGCTATATAAATGTTCATTATTCTCATATAAAATGAATTTTTTTCAAATGCGGCAAACCTAATGAAATTTCTATTCTGATTATTTTGATGCAAATCATGCAAAGTATTGGTTCTTTGGTACAGAACTAGGGAGAATATAAGTACACCTACTCCATCTATCTCTTTATCAACTATATATATATATGTATATATATATATATATAAATCTATATTATGTCTATATCTATGTATGATAGTATGACTAACACTTCTTTCAAAATAGAAATTGTGGGAATAAGTAAAAAAAAATAAAGCTTTTATTTTTAAGTTATGAGCCTGCTTATTTTCTGTTTTGAATTGGACATCAATCCTAGTCTATCTCTAGAAAATAGTGAACTCTTGTTTCTTAAAAATATACTTTCTATTTTAGCCATATCATGAAAACAAATCTTTCTTTTTGCTAACAAGTCCATGAGTTTGCAGTTTTCCAGATATAACCAACTTGGATTAAATTTCTTATCCAATGGCTCCTAAAGAAGACTTTTTAATCCTACAGTGTTTGTATAGATACCATAAAATTCTGGCATTTCAGTAACTGAAAAATGGCTAAGTAGCCCAATAGTTTTGTCCTGTTTGTGAATAGGTAGATCAGCCCTGTTCAAACAAGGATCAAATCTCCTTTTCACAAGTAAACAGATCCAATTACACACATCGCAAGGAGATGTTACTGGATTTGCAGTGGCCCCTAATGGTGGTTCTGCCACTCAGGGAAGACATTTCTGGCCGCTCCCATACTTGTCCTTTGAGGGGAAAGTTTGCTATTTTAATTTTGCTCAATTTAGTGGAAAGGAGCTTGGCAGTCTGAGAAGCTTTTCAGTCTTCAACACTCAGATTGTTAGCTATACATACATAAGTTCTAGAGTAATATTATGGCTCTCACCATAAATAGTTTCCATTCATAAGATGCTTTCCAGTTTCAAGGTTTTCTGAACAACCTTGGAACTGCTTAATGCAATCTTTTCACCATTTTGTATAATATTAATGATATAGACTGGATTCAGAGTCAAAGAACATGGATTTGAATCTAGGCTCTGCTGCTTGCCTTGGGTAAATGACTATAATTCTCTGGGACTCAATTTCCTCATTTGTAAAATGAGGTGGTTGGATTAAATAGTTGCTCATGACTCTACTGCCTCAAGGAACCCATCAACACCTACTGTGTGGAGACAAAGAAAAGAGAGTAACAAGGAGGAATAAATAACATTTACAAAATTAGATATATACCCAATAGAGAGCAAGACTTTGGTGGAAGGGAAGGATCAGGAGAGGCTTCATGTGAAGTTGGACCCTTGAAAGAAAGGAGGGATTCTATAAAATAGAGATGAAGAGCGAGTGTGATCCAGACATAAGGGGATGGGCATGAGTGAGTGTTGTTTGAATGGCTACAAGAACACTCATTTGACTGGCCTGTAGTATGATGAGGTTTGTATTTCATTTTTAAAGAAGACCATGCCAGTGCAGATCATTACAATGTGAGGGTTACAGAGGAGAAAGAATGACCACTCAGTGACCCTCTCCTTGGTGATAAGTCTCTCTAAAATGACCCAAACACTTGAATTGGATTTGAGGGGGGGGGGCTGTGCTAAGTCTCCAGTTTCAATACCTCCTCCAGAACCATTTGGGTCCCGAAACCAGATATGAATCAGGATGACTGGAAATGGTCTTGGATGCGAGGCAGGCAGGGTTAAGCGACTTGCCCAAGGTCACACAGCTAGTAAGTTGTCAAGTTTCTGAGGCTGGATTTGAACTTCCATCCTCCTGCCTCCAAGGCTACTGCTCTATCCATTGTACTGTTGAGCTGCCCTGGCCCATAGGATATAGTATGCCAGTAATCTAGAAAGGGGTTTAAGGCTGGTCAGGGGCCAAGTGATGAGTGACTTGGAAAGCTAAAAAGAGAAACTTATTTGATTCTAGAAACAATAGGCAGCCCCTGAAATTTATTTGAGGTCAGGGTGGGGTAACATGGTCAGACTGTCTCCTTAGGAAAATAACTTTAAAAGCTAAGTTGGGGACAGCTAGGTGGTGTAGTGGATAGCACACTGGCCTTGGAGTCAGGAAGTCCTGAGTTCAAATTCGACCTCAGACACTAATTACCTAGCTGTGTGGCCTTCAGCAAATCACTTAACCCCATTGCCTAGCAAAAATAAACCAAAAAAAAAAAAAAGCTAAGTGGAAGATTGTTTAGAATGGTGAGACAATTGAGACAGAGATAAATGAGATTTTCTTAGTAGTTTAGGTGACAGGTATTTATGATTGTGACTCAATTAGCCGACCTCCAAGAACTTAGGTGACTTGATCAGGGAGTTCTGGCTGAGAGGCGGCAATGGAGACTGAACTGTGGCTCCATTTCTCTTCACACTTCATTGCAGTGGCACCCTTGAACAGATTGGTAATTCCCTGCAGGATAACGTGTCTGCCCTCCTCTAAACCTCCACACTTGCTTCACAGATATGTGGAAGAAACTTTTCTATATCAAATCGCTCAGTTCCTTAGTTTTACAGAATAGGACCCTGAGGTTCCAAGAGGTAAAGTGAACCATTCCAGGGTATGGGAAGGGAAGAAGTGCTCCTTAAGTATCTACTATGCCCCAGGTACTTTTTTTAAAATATGATCTTTGAGAAGTTGGTGCTGTTATTATCATCCTAATTTTATAGTTGAGGAAACTGAGGCAAACAGAGGTTAAATAACTTGCCAATGGTCACACAACTAAAAAATACCTGACTAATGCTGCATCTGAACTCAGATCTTGCCGACTCCAGGACCAGTCCCTACCCACTATACCATGTAGTTGCCTTTGCAGATAGGAAGGGCCAGAATGTGGGTTGGATTCTATACCCTCTCGACTCTGTTGATCACCCTTGCTTCTTTGAGCTGTACTCAAAGTCTTGACAGTCCTTGAGACATGAATGTTCCAGACAGAAGACTGCTTCTTCTCCTTCTGAAAGTCTATCTGAGGGAGCTGTCCTTAGGACTTTTCTTTAAAACTGTAAAAGATCCTTGATTTTGTTGGCATGTCAACATTGTCCATGCCAATGCAAATCACTACAATGTGAGAGTTACAGAGGAGGAAGAATGACCACTCTGTGGCCCTCCCTTTGGTGATGAGTCTCTCTAAAATGACCCAAGTTGGTCCTTTCCAAAGACTCTCACTTGAAATTTGTCTGCCACAATATCCAAACCTTGTTTGTTTTCTTGTCATTTTACTTTTTAAAATATTCATTATCAGTAAGGATATAGATGTTATGAACCTGAGATGTTTCGAGTTTCTGTGATCTGTTAGCTGATTTGCATTTTGACCACTTTTTTCTGGGACCACATGGCTGTTCTAAAATTAGTCCACTCCCTTTTTTTTTCTGGAGAAACTGTTGTAATTTAGAGAGAACCCTCAGCAGCATCTTGTTTTGGTTTTGCGGTCCCACATTTGACAGTGCATCATTTACCTTCTGCTTTCTCAGGATGAGTCAATGCTTCCCTCACCCCTAGTCCTGGGAATATCATTTGCATTGGGCACAGTTGGGGTGGGGCCCCTCTGTTGCCGCTGTAGCTTGTGCAAGGAAAGGAGGTGATTAAATGTCCTGAGTAGAGGCATTATCTGCACTAGCTAGCAGTGCATTACCTATAGAAGAAAAGTAATTATCTCTTGCTGGCATTCTGTTTTCTGGAGACAAAGGGAGATGAAATTCTTCTTTTGTTAACATGGCAGTTCTTCCAAGTAGATTGTCTTGGCAGAATGACAGCATATGGCTATTCTGGAGGTGCATGTGTCTTACCTTATATAGTGTTCTGGGTGATATGTCCAGAATACAAGATTACAGATTTATACCCCATACGAGGAAAGGAAGTATAAGATCTTTTAGTCTTATCTCTCTTATCTCTCCACCCAAGGAGGAAACTGAGGCTCAGAGAAGGCAAGGGACTTAACTGACACAGGTTTTGGATGACTTAGCAACTTGAGTATTGTACATAAGAGTTAAGAGAAACTGAGTTTATTTTAGATATGAGATAATTTACTAGCTCTGTGTCTCTTGGCAAGGCATATCATCTGTCACCTATAAAACCAGGTTGGATTCTGGTTTCTGTGGCCCCTTCGAAATCACTGCATTGGGAACTGGTTGACATGTACTTCCTTCCCAGTTCTGTTGTTCCTTACCTCAATGGTCTTGGGTAAGTTCTTTTCTCATTTCTGAATTTCCTCCTCTATAAGATAATCAGGGTTGAACAAAATTTCATCAACATTTCCTTCTAGCTTGAAATATGTGACCTTTTGATTCCTCTGATTCAAAAACTCCATGTTCTTTTCCCAACTCCAAGCAGCCTTTCATTAGAGAGTTAAGGAAAGATAGTATATAATGAGAAACTCCATCAATGTCCAAGATTCTTCATTCATTTGTGGGAAATTAAAGAGTGAACTTGACTTGTGGCGGCAATTAACAAGCATTCTTGAGCTTGTTGCCCTGGCCCATCCTCCATAGTGGTGATCGTTGGGCAATAGATATGAGGAAAGCTTGGCCCTAACCCCCTTGTGGCCAGATCCTGACTTCTTCCATTGTCTGCACATCTGTTGAACCTTCTGCTCTACAAGGATCATTATCTTCCCCACAAATACTCTTGGCAGCTATTTCAGAAACATCTGGTGCTCTAGCCCAAACAAACTTGCCACCCCTCACAAAATGCAAATGTCACTTGGCACTTCATGCTCTGGTTTTCTTCTGGGTTTCTTCTCATCTGGGAGTCTAACATGTATTCCTTAGAGCTGTTGCCCTATTGACATGGTAAAGGACAGACATGAATGGAGTGGGCTGAAATAAATTTGCATCATGCCAGTCTGACCTCTTGAAAACATATCTGAGCATCCATCTTGGTTTGATTCCAAGGAGGAAATTTTAACATTTCACAGCTCACTACCTTTTGAGTCTATTGCGACAAACTGGGCAAAATTTGCTCCCCAAAACTCCATGTGAAAAGATGATCCATTGCCTTGGGACATAGTTGTAGCCATTCTTCCAAATAAAAACAATCCCTGCCTCATTTGTTTGTTGTTTTTCACACCACTGCTCTCTTGAGGGGTGTTATATGTGGGTGAATCATAGAAGATGACGAATTCAGAAAAGGTACAGATGAATGTCAACTAAAGGCTCCTGAAAAGATCCATGAGGGCATAAGTAGACTGATGCATTTTTTCCAATGATCACTTGTATGGTTCAAGTTTTGTAAAATTTCATTAAATCAAAGATTTAAAGCTGGAAAGAATCTCAGTGATCATCTAGTCCTAATCCTCTGGTTTTAGAGTTAAGGAAAATAAGAACCAGAGAAGGGTGAAGAGATTTTCCCATAGCCCAAACTTGCTCACTTGGCCCTAAGGATACCTGTGATTAGTCACATAGAGATTCACCACATAGAGAGATGAGAATTAACATATGGACAACTGAAGCATTATACTTCATCTCTAAAATTTTATAATAGTAAGAGAAAGGATTCCAGTACTTTCAGAGATATATGGAAAGACACAAATCACAAAGACTTATACAAATGATAAGGCATAAATACATTGTAATATGTTTGCACGGAGGGTGGTACCTACAAATGAGATCACCCATCTGTTGAAGTATTGCAGTGGAGAATTGTGTTTCATTTTGACTGGAACAAATTGACTTAGAATTTGAAAAGTTGTAGAGATATAAGAAAATGACAACCAAGATGGCAAGGTATGTAGACATGATGTTGCCACATGATGGTTAGATGAAGAAAGTTGGGGTAGTTGATATGAAGAAGAGAAGCCTTGGCGCTAGGTATGAGCTTTCAAGTATCTGAAAGGTTGTCATTTGGAAGAGGAATTTAATATTTGTGTTTTGTTTGATCCCAGTAGAAAGAATTGTGTAGTTAATGAATGGGTATTCCAAAGAGGAATATATGTGGTAAAAAAAATGCTTCTTAACTATGAAAAGTTTCCCCAAAGAACAGTAGGTTGCCTTAGAAAGCAATGGGTTTCCATTCACTGGAGGTTCACAAATCAATACCGAATGACCATTTGTCCAGAATTTGTTTCCTTTTTCAGCTTTAAATTGACTGACAAATCTGCTGAACATCTATCCAGCCCTGAAATTTCTGTCACTGCACATTTATAGAATCTTCTTTATGAAATAGAAGTTGAAGTATAACATTTCCCCAGTTTTCTTTATTGGCTTTTAATAAAACTAAGTCCCAGAGTAGCTCCTGCTGCCTCTGAGAATGGCCTGCTAGCTCCCTAGTCCCTGGGGATGGAAGAAAAGGCTATTTCTTATTCTTGATGCTATTTACGGGGGGGGGGGGGAGCCATGAAACTGAAAATCTAGGGCTCCAAGGCCCAAGACATCTTTCAGTCCCAAGGCACTCTTTGGTGGATAGCGGGCTGCCTGTTTCTGCTCTAAAAGGCATATGGAGATCATAGAGGTTTCTTGGTCATTGCCTGGTTGGATTATCATAAAAATCAAGTCTGAGGCCTGTACTTCAAAGAGGATTTGTTAGAAAAGGGAGAGTTCTGGACTGAGAATTGGGGAGGGTCGGGTCCCAGCCTTCAGTCGCTCAGAAGCTGCCAGTGTGTTGTTGTTGGGCTCAGTTATTTTTCACTCACTCAAAATATTAGAGAATGAGAATATTAGAATAAATCTTTACTTTATCCTCTAGTTCTAAAATTTTTTTGAATCTATGAAAAATAAAATAGTATATAAATGTTAGTAGGGTCTAATAGTATAGTAATATAATAATATTGTGTAGTAATACTACAGTAAATAGCCCTCGTAATAGAATAATAGTATAGTAATGCTTGTTGTCCTTTGTTCTCTAAGAAGACCATGACCTCAGGAAGGGGATGCTAAGACAAGCCAGTGAATTCGATTTGGGTGAGGGGGGGTGCTGTGTTAAGTCACTATCCTCTGGTCCTGGAACCAGACATATCAGAAGGACTAGAGATGGCCCTGGGTACAGTAATATAGTGATATATGAAAAAGTAGTAAAAAAGCCTTCTAGGTTCTTGCATGTGATACGCAGATTTCATATAGGATTCCAGTCTTGCTTCTGACATTTCTTAGCTGAGAGATCACATAATCTCTCAGATCTTCAGATGCCTCATATGTAAAGTGAGGCTAATAATCACAAGCTGGTTGTTGAGGATCAAATGAAATACTATAGATGAATTACCAAAGCAAACCTTTTGGTTTTCTTTCTCCATTTTCCTGATCTTCAGGATTTCATTGGTTTATAACTCTGATGCCAATGGGTACCTTCTCAGCAATTTGCAACCCTAAAGAATGACTTGGGGGAACTGAGAGGTTAATGGGCCCACAACCACCAGTAAGAGGCAAAGGTAGGACTTGGGGTCAGGTTTTCCCCATATGCATCACTCCATTCTTCCTCTATGAAATGGATGTCAGAAAGTCAGACCCTTGGCAACTAAAATCATTTTTCTACTTTCAGTTGGGTCGAGGTCATCACCCCCCTGCATCAACAGTGTCCAGAGCCTCAAAGTACCTCAGAAATCACCTTGAGACAATTCTGACTCAATTTCTACTTCTAACCCACCTCCCCCCTCAACCTTTGTTCTCATCAGCCCAGTAGACATTCTCTCTCTATCTTTTCCCCTTCCTTGAAGGTTTAGCTCAAGTATCATTTCCTAAGAAGTCTTTCCTAATACTGAAAATTCAAGCCTATTCCTTTCTTAAAATATTATACATAGGGGTGGCTAGGTGGCGTAGTGGATAAAGCACTGGTCCTGAAGTCAGGAGTACCTGGGTCCAAATCTGGTCTGAGACACTTAATAATTACCTAGTTGTGTGACCTTGGGCAAGCCACTTAACCCCGTTTGCCTTGCAAAAAACCTTAAAAAACAAAACAAAAATATTATACATACTTATCTATGAGTGAGTATGTCATGTGGTGAATAGAGAAATTACCTCAGAGCGATTAAGTCTTGGAGTCTCTGGTAACATGTCTGTATGACCCTGGACAAGTCACTTACCTAGGCAGCTCTCTAAGATGACAACATTTTCAGGGGTTTTGCTGATTTACTTTAGTGGAGGGAGTTTTCTAATCTGGACTCTCTTGTACCAATAACATCTCAGATCCAGTTCCTATTCTTCTCTGTGTTTGATTCCCTGGCAGAATTGAAGTACTTTGAAGATAGAATCTCTTTCTCATTTGATCTTTGTATCTTACAATACTTAATAAAATACCTCTCTTGCAAGAGAAATGCTTCCTGAAAGTTTCTGAATTCAGTATTTATAGGAAAGAACACTGACTCTTGCATTTTGAAGACTTGGGGCCAAATCTACCTTTAGATACTTATTCCTTGTGTGACCTTAGGCAACCCTGACCCTTCTCTTCCTCAACTGTAGAAGGGAGGGGTTTGCAAAAAGAGAGATGACTCTTGTGGGTCCATTTTTGCCAGTTCTCGATCTATGATTTTATGATTACATTTCTGCCAGTTCTCGATCTATGATTTTATGATTAAGGGATCTATTCCAAGGGATAGATGACAAACAACTGCTCCAAGTCTTGGACTTCTAATCCTGATGCTGCTTCATCAGACAAAGAAAGGTGGCAAGGCTGGCTGTCCCAGACAAAGGAAATGAGAGGAAGCTGATGGTGCCATATTTCATGGTAGCCTTGAATGGCAGGCGCGGGCATGCAAAATTGACCAAACTATCACTTGGACATTTTTGAACAGAAAAGAGACTTGGCCACATCAATACATGAAGTCTGGCCATGGCAGAAAGCATGAATTAAAAAGGGGGAGAGAATAGCAGGAGGAACAAGAGCAAGGAAACTGTTGTATTCATCTAGGACAGTCGGTCAATAAACAATTATTAAACACTTACTATGTATTAAATACTTGGCTAAGCAATGGGGACACATAGGAAGGAAAAGATAGCCCAGCTCTCAAGGAGCTCATAGTCTAATGGGGATCTGAATGATGTTTTTTCCTTTCTTTCATGGATCCTTTTGGCAGTCTGATAAAGACTAGTAGTACTGTCATTTGTCATCTATACTCAAAGTGGAAGGATTGCTAAATTTCAATGAAAGGTTAGTGGGAGCATTTTCCCACTCAGGTTCACAGACTCCCTGAAATATGTCCAAGGACCCAGGTTAAGAATCCCTGTAATAGGGGCAGCTAGGTGGTATAGTGGATAAAGCACCCGCCCTGGAGTCAGGAGTACCTGGGTTCAAATCCGGTCTCAAGACACT